>NW_023144621.1:14368641-14423233 GCF_012932325.1 Thrips palmi | reverse complement strand
CTCTCTCCCCTCCCCCTCCTCTCCCTCTCCCTCTCGCACCCATGGGGCGTCCCGGAGAGGTGCGAACGAGACAGAGCTAACCCTTTTGAATCACTCTCGGGGTTGTCCGCGTCCCGGTGACCTACTTAGCGTGCCTTCTTTCTCTGCCATTTGAACTCGCCGACCCCAACTTGTTCCATTCCCGGAGCCCCGCCTTCGCTGCGGACGCTGCGGACCGGCTTGGAATGAATCGGGTACTACCCGGCACGCCCCGCCGCGCCACGCCCTGCCACGCCACGCCCTGCCACGCCACGCCACGCCGGACCGGAGGGATACCGAGGCGACTATTGCAAGCCCGCAATGCATAACCCGAAGGGGAGAGCCGAGCCGAGCGAGCCGAGCCGAGCCGAGCCGATATCCGCGACGAAGCGATCCCTCCCGATCCGCGGGGGAAATCTGCATATTTATGAGCCCCGCGACACTCTACAATAACCTGACGTGAATTGAGGCATCGACCGCGTACCTGGACGGCCCGACGCACGCGGTCAAGTCTGACCCCCGTCCCCCTCCCCCCCCCTCCCCTCCCCGCCCCGCCCCACCCCGCCCCGCCTCAGCGCGACCCCACGTTATTACCGCCACCCCCTGTCAATTCCTCCGTCACCGGCGACCTCACTTTTTGGAAACTTGTTCCGACCCGCATTGATGGCCCTGCCACGCATTCATTCACCATTCAGCCGCCACTCTTGATCACCTTTCACCATAGGCATTCGACCATTGGTTATTTTTTGGTCACCCTTTTGGGTCATTTGTCCTTTTTTACCTCCTTTAATTCGACCCTTGGTCATTCGACTCTTGGTCATTCGACCCTTGGTCATTCGACCCCTTGGTCATTCGACCCCTTGGTCATTCGACCCCTTGGTCATTCGACCCCTTGGTCATTCGACCCCTTGGTCATTCGACCCCTTGGTCATTCGACCCCTTGGTCATTCGACCCCTTGGTCATTCGACCCCTTGGTCATTCGACCCCTTGGTCATTCGACCCCTTGGTCATTCGACCCCTTGGTCATTCGACCCCTTGGTCATTCGACCCCTTGGTCATTCGACCCCTTGGTCATTCGACCCCTTGGTCATTCGACCCCTTGGTCATTCGACCCCTTGGTCATTCGACCCTTGGTCATTCTACCCTTAGTCATCGTCATCCGCTACCAAACTAACGCCCTAATCCACCCAACCTGATTTCGCCCCCTCCCCTCACCCACTGCCGCGTTTTGATAGATCGACAGGTAACGCACTGTATAGTCCGCGCCATAAAACGGCCCCGAAATGAGGCGCGCCGCTGTCAGCTCGGTGAGTAATTGCGATTTGGCCAGGTTGGCGCGAGCGAGCTATACTAAGTGAATCTGCCGCGGGTAAGTACGTGCTTGCCGCGGCAGTGCGCAAGGCTTTACGTTTCGCTCGAAAGCACTTGCTGGGCACGGCCGCACAGTGGGCCAGAAGACCGATGGAGGCGGTCATAACCTCGGACGCGTTTTGAGCTCCAGAGGACTTGAACCGAACGTGCGACCCAACCAATGGATTGCTCTCTGCCGAAGGAATCCATTGGTGGGGTCACACTTTCGGTTTTAGTTTCATTTAGCGACTCTGGAGCTCGAAACGCGTCTTGAGTTTTGGGCGCCTTAACGGGTTTCTGCCCCACTGTGCGGCCGAGCGTCCAGCTGCCGGACCTAAATGATTATAAAAGCAAAGTGTTTGACGACCGCGTAAAGTGCAGGCCGCCGAGGCCCGCCGGTCTGAAGCCGTGCGGTGTGCGATAATGCGTGCCACGCACTTTGTTTATGGAGGCTCCGGGACCCCCTCGCCCTGGACGTCCCTTTTCACGGTGCGGGAGCGGGCAAAACGGCGGGAAAACGCCAGAGAAAGTTAAGTTCCCCTTTTTTCTGGCACGGTGGAACAGCTTTAGGAAGCTAGCTGTACGAAGGAGGATGGGACCACAACTTATTCGAACACGCAACAGGAAAAACGGACACGGTGTACTCACTGTACTTTACCTATGTGATCGTTTTAGTTCGTGCTCATGAAACCTGCTAGGTAGTAGAAACTTTTTGCCCCAAATTTGAACGCCTTGCTATACGACATTGTAAAAACAGTTTTAAGTTTTATTTTCGGGAAATCAAAACACTAAATAAATTTTTCCAGAGAAAAACGATAATTTTGTTTTTAGTCAGGTCCTGTCGCATTGGTAATGCATGACCCCTCCCATCGCGTCCGCGCTGCAAACGCTCTTTTTCACCGCGGCAGATGGCTTTCCGTCAACGACGTATAAATCGTCCGTGTGCTTAATCTGGCGGTAAATGGGTTTCAAATTAGTCGCCGCTGGCGCGCCGCGCGGTGTGCCCGTCGGTGTGCCCGTCGGCCCGGACAAAAAACAAACAAATTAAAGGGAAGTGTGTCTGACTGCCGGCGCCGCTCTGGGGGTGGCGCGTGTTCACCTATAGTGTGTACTTCAGGAGCAGTGACTCCGACTGACTGAAGGGGAGGGGGACTGGCCAAGTCGAACAGGCTGCTAACTCGGACGGACCGTAGGGTGCGGTCTCGCCCAGGGGAGCGACGGAGAGAGAGAGAGAGACAGAGAGAGACAGAGACAGAGAGAGAGAGAGAGAGAGAGAGAGAGAGAGAGAGGGGGGGAGATCCCTCCCTAGGGACATCCACTTACCCGCTGCGGTCACCGGTACAAGGGCGCCTTCTCTTCCTCGGAATGCGGCACCTGCTAGCTTGTTAAGGCTCTCGTCTGTCTGTCTGTCTATCTGTCTGTCTATCTGTCTGTCTGTCTGTCTGTCTTTTTGACTCTGTGTGTGTGTGTGTGTGTGTGTGCGCGTGCGTGTCGGCCGCAGCAGCCAAAATCCGTCGTCAAGGGAATAACAGGCGAAAGTTCGCAAAGCCTGATGACAGAGAGGGGGGGGGGGGCAGACACGGGCCGAGTCAGGCGACATCGTGTTTTGCAACAGTGTTCGAAAGTCCCCGCCGTCCCCGTCCATACAGGCGATGCAACTTTGGCGTTTTCTGGCTCCCCTTTCCCTTTGTCTCTTCTGTGCTTCTTGCTCGCTCCAGAAGACGAGCCGGCTCGGCGCTTTTCAAAAATGGTTCCGCGGGGAGGATACCCTCTCTCTCTTTCTCTTTCTCTCTCTCTCTCTCTCTCTCTCTCTCTCTCTCTCTCTCTCTCTCTCTCTCTCTCTCTCTCTCTCTCTCTCTCTCTCTCTCTCTGCAGGTCCCCCCTGCTCCACCCCCGCGCTGCGGCCTGGCTCCTTTTTCGGGGTGGCTCGCGAACGAATCCTTGGCAAGGAATCTACTCAGCACTTCAAAGAAACTCGCTGCTCTCCTACGAACAAAGGGACAAGTCCCCCCTTCCCGATGCCATTCTTGTGCCCCCGGGGCCCCCTCGGGGGCCGCTAGGGCCGCCAGGGCTGGTAGGGCTGCTCGCGGGCCGAGCCGGCTTTACATACGTAATCAAGCCATTTATTGTCCCTCGCCTTTTTATCCTTTCGGTATTTGAAGGGGAGCGTTCTATGTGTTTGTGGACGCCCAACAGGTGTGTCCCCTTCTTCGGCCCTTCCTCCTCCACTTCTCCTTCTTCTCCTTCTCCCCCTTCTGCCTCTCGACTCCCCCTCCCCCTTTTCTAATTGCGTCCGATAAGGTGGTGTCATAAATTGCAGCTCCGTTTCGTCCGAGACTGTTGAGAATAGGAAAGAGGGCTGGGCTCGGTGATAATTAAATGGTTGTCGCGCTTCTGCTGACTCCGACATCAACAACAACACTCCTGGGAGCATTGACCACCACAGTGGGTCAGAAGACCCGCGGAGGCGGCCGGCCAAACCGTAAGATGCGTTTTGAGCGCAACAGTCGCTAAACAGGGTGAAACGTGTGACCTCGTTGGGAGAGCAATCCATTGGTGGGGTCAGACGATCGTTTTGAGTCCTATTCAGCGACTCTGGAGCTCAAAACGCGTCCGGGAGCAGGGCCTACCCCACCGGTCTTTCTGGTCACTGGCGCTGCACTGTGCTCCTGAAAAAAAAGGCATATTTTACAGTCAGTTTTGAAAGCCGTCTGCTTTGTTCTTATTTTGGAGAGTCACTGTCACCATCCTACTGACATGACAAACAGCATGCTTCCCAACCTAATCTGCCCACCCTGACCGAGTCAAACTTCCAACAGTGTGTCGGCCCGCAAGTGAGACGACTTGCCGTCAGTTTGTTATAAAAGCAGGGCCAAGTTGCATGCCGTTTGCGCCGAGCACCAGACTCATTCCGAGAGTCATTGTCTTCACTCTGCCTCTCTCGCACCTACACGGGAGGCCCACGAGTGCGAGAGAGACAGAGCGACGAAAACGACTCTCAGTCTGCAGGCCGGGAGCACCCTCCGACGTTGTTTCCCGCGGAAACTAATTGCCGTTTCAAAATGTAGATTTGATGACCTTGCCGAACTGGCCCGCAGTTACTCAGACTCGTATAATGAGACGACAGCCTGTTAATAATTGGTGCTGTAATTGTCGGCCAGGTCATTACGGCGCGCGTCTTCCAAATTAATTCAAATTAATCGAGCGCCAAGATGATTCTTCTGCCGGACGCCTTGTTCTCTCTCTCTCTCTCTCTCTCTCTCTCTCTCTCTCTCTCTCTCTCTCTCTCTCTCTGAACTCTATTGAAAAGAAAGTTTTAAACAAAACTATAAGGTATATCTGCCAATCACCCTGTACTAATTTAACCAGTGTCACTCTTATACTCGACATTACCGTCTTTTGTTTTTCTCCTCGGAGGTTACACGAATTTCAATCAGGAATTTCCCCTGCCACTCTTTTCTTTTCCCGCGCGCGTTTTGATGATAGCGGCGGCAGCTCGAAATTGAAAAGCTTCCTTATTTCCATCTGGGTAAGACTCTCTGCCGACACAGCCTCGGCGCGCCGCGGCGCCGCGCCTGTATGGCGCCAGGGCCACCCGCCCCCCGACAGGGCGGTGCGAGAGAGAAAGAGAAAGAGAGAGAGCGGTGAAGGGCGACAGAGTCGGAGCGAAGAACGGGGTGGGAAAAAAGGAGAAGGATATAAATGTGGAGCGAAAAACTGTCTTAGCTTCTGCGTTGGTGCGGCTGTGACGTAAATGCACCCAGGACTACGACTCTCTTTTTGTGGTGGCGTGGTGTGTGGTGCCGTTATGACCCTCGTGTGGACGGGGAGGGGCAGGTGGGGGAAGAGAGAGATAGAGAGAGAGGGAGAGAGAGAGAGAGAGAGAGAGGGGAGAGAGGGAGGGGGAGGGGAAGGAAGCAAAGTGTCATCCCGTCGTTTTGTCATTAGGCCGGCGACCCACTTCCCGGGCCGCCACTGACAAAGGCCACCACAGCCGGCCGTCAGCTATTTGAGGAATCCGGTTCATTGTCCAGGTTGTTTCTCGGAACGCCCGTCCTTCTTAAGCAGCGGCCAGCGCTGTATTGACCGACAAACAGACAGGCAGACAGTCTGACAGAAACAGCACTGTTACAAAACATCTCGAAAATAATTCATTTTGTTTAAATAATGGCTCCGACTTTTGGAAAAAAAATACTTTACCTCCAATGTTTCTAGTTTGTCTGAGTTTTCGGTACGTATAGTACAAAAAAAGTTTTTTTTTCGAAACCCGCTCTTACATTTTTTGACGACGCTTTAAAACTCTTTTTTGCCACATTATCGAGAGGCAAACCAACAGACCGAAGTATTGGCGGCGTTTGGAGCGGAACCTGAAGACGGAGCCGACAAAGCGTCCGCCCATCTCTCTCTTTCTCTCTCTGCTCTCCCTCTCCGACTAGCGCGCAAATGAAGAGAGAGGCGTTTAGAAAATCGCCCGGCACGTGCGACTTTTCGGTCCGCGCGGCCGCCTCGCGTCGCGTCGCCTGGCGTCGCGTCGCGTGACGGGCCGAAATCACCGCCGTGACACCTTCGAATTGCCTAGGAGACGCGCACGCCGTGTATTGTGGGGGAGCGTCGCGGCGTTGCTTTGGCGTAGCGTGGCGTAGCGTGGCGTAGCGTGGCGTAGCGTCGCGTCGCCTCGAGGCTGTGAGGCCGTCTCTCTCGCACCCGCGGCGCGTCCCCTGGTGGTGCGAGCGAGAGTCTCTGTTCGGCATCGCTGTGCAGCCGCGTCGACGTCTTCCCGCGACAAGACAGTGACGTTTGGTAGTCGGTCCCTCTGGCGCCCTGACAGGTAGACTACCCTCCGTGCTCCCCTGGGACGGAGAGAGAGAGGGAGAGAGAGAGAGGGGGGGGGGATTGGGCGTCTCGGCTGGCGCAAGCCTCAGCGCGGGTACTTTTCCGCACCCGCGAGCTTCGACTAGAATTTAAAGATTCAAAACGCGGCTTCCGAAAGTGGTGGCAGCGCGAGGAGAAGGCTTTTCGCGGTACACTCGACCGGCCCGCCGCTCCACGCTCCGCGGCCGGCAGGCCTGCATCTCCCAGGCCGGACTGGTGTACGGTTACACCGTAAGTGGATTGCACCCTTCGGCTCGCTCCCTTTCTCTCTCTCTCTCTCTCTCTCTCTCTCTCTCTCTCTCTCTCTCTCTCTCTCTCTCTCTCTCTCTCTCTCTCTCTCTCTCTCTCTCTCTCTCTCTCTCTCTCTCCTCCCCTCGGCCGCCATTACTCTACACATTTCAGCATGTAATTTGAAACTGCATCTCTGCCCGCGCGTGCGCCCGCCCCCGCTGTTTGGGGAAAGACGGATGGAGTGAGAGGAAGGCGAGTCCACGTCGAGCGCGCCCGTGCGTTTGTGTGTGTGTGTGTGTGTGTGTGTGTGTGTGTGTGTGTGTGTGTGTGTGTGTGGCGGGTGCCTTGAGCAGGAAAGAGGTCGGTCCAGCTCGCAGTGGCAGCAAGAGGATCCCGAAGGGACTCGTGTGGACTCGTGCGTGTGTGAGTGAGCGAAGGTGAGTGCTCGTGTGGTCGTGTGCGTGAAGGTGAGTGTGTCTGTCTGTCTGTGTGCGTGGAGGTGAGTGGTGTGTGTGTGTCTGCGCGCGCTCGGCCCGTTTGCTTAACCCAAATTACCTCCTTCCCTGGCGTTCGCGCCACACCGTGCTTACTTCCGCTTACTTCCACTTTCTTCCGTTCAAACTTTCGTTCGGCGCGATTCGGCTCTCTGGGCTGGCCCCCGAGGGGTGGACTGTAGGGGGGCTCTGGGCCGTTGGGTGGTGGGCCCGCTTGCTGGGCCGCGGATCCCATTCGACGCATATATTGAGGCTGGTCGCGGGAGAGGGCGGCGCACAGTGGGTCAGAAAACCGGTGGAGGCGGTCAAATTTGCAGACGCATTTTGAGCTCCGGCGTCGGTAAATAAGACTCGAACCGAACGTGTGACCCCACCAATGGATTCCTCGTTCGGAGAGCAATCCATTTGTAGGGTCACACGTTCGGTTCTAGTCTTATTTACCGACTGTGGAGCTCAAAACGCGTCTGCAGTTTTGACCGCCTCCACCGATCTTCTGGCCCACTGTGCAATGGACGAGGAATTCTCGGAAGGACTTGTCCACCTCTTGGCCCGCTGGCGCGGCACCGGGCGCTTCTGGCCAAACGACAAAGGGTCGAGAGAGATTTTACGCAGTGCCGGCTCGATGGCGCCAGGGCGCTCGGCCTGTTGAGAGCTTCACTCGGTCCGCTGCGCGCCGCGCGCCGCGCCTCTGCAGTGTAGTTGCCGGTTTACCAGCCACTGAGGGATTACAGCCGGCCGAATAGCCGGGCCTAGAGGACTGTTACGACGGAGAGAGACTTCTTCCCGATATTTGTCGCCGGGCCGGCCTGACGGGCCGAGCCGAGACGGGCCAATCCGGCGGGGTGACTGCAGGGCCCGGCCAATAGGCACTCGTAAAGGCAGAACGATGCGAAAATACGATAGTGGGGCGGACAAAACGGCCACCGAGCCGCCGGGGCCGAGCCGAGCGCCGAGCCGGGCCGCCCGAAGGCAGACCGAAGGCAGACCCGAACCGAACCCCGTTTCATGGCCCATCAAAGAAGGGTCCTCTGCCCAAACAGAAGTGGACACGACCACACTGAAAATGTTTACGCGCGCGTCGCGCCGCGGCTTGAGACAAAGAAGGCGAGCCACTGCCAAATAATTGATTGGTTGTTCATTCGGGAACAAGGTGGCGGAGAATTGGTCGAAGACGCGGCGCTGCAGACCCCCCACACCACGCAGTGGGTGAGGAGACCGGCGCAGGCGGCTCACTCAAGGCGCGTTTTGAGCTCCAGAGACGCTAAATGAGACTCGAACCGAACGTGTGACCCCACCAATGGATTGCTCTCCGAACGAAGAATCCAAAGGTGGGTTCACGCGTTCGATTCGAGTCCTGTTTAGCGACTCTGGAGCTCAAAACGCGTCTAGAATTCCGGCCGCCGGCGCCGGTCTTCTGTGCCTTTATCCAGACTAGGGTGATGCGTCCTGGGAAGTCTCCTGGAACAAGTCGACCTTGCCGTGGTGAGCCCGGTCAATAAGTCTCCTCCATGTGCGTATGCAGAGTGGGGCGAAGGAACACACAGGAGGACCGTTCTGGGCGGAGCGGCTCGGGTATCTTGATGGCTGGCTTGAAGATGTTATATTGCAAGCGAGTTACTGCCGCCCATCATAGTATCAACTTTGGCGGGGGAAGTTGGTGCGTCTGGGCCGAAGCAGCGCTCCGCCATCACAGTGGCGTTCCACTGGATTCCGGCTGCTCTTCGGGAACGCACTGCACTTTGGTCGCACTTAGTTACGCTGTTGAAAAGAAATTTTAAAGAGATTTAGAAATTTTCAGAGGCTTTGGTTTGTTAAAGGATTTTTTTTGTCCTTCATCTAGTATTGAAATTTCATCAAAAATAGAAATATTTTGGAGGACCTAGAATTTTCTGAAGGATCAGAGTCAATTTTTTTCCCAACATGTTCTTTGGAAATTTGCAGAATGTTTTAACCGTGCTCAGAAAGTGCCTTTCCAGGACTTTCAGTCTGCCAGTTGATGTGGATTCTCTATGGCCGGCAGCGGGGTCCACGATCGCACTAATCGACAGACACATCAATGACTGCCTGGCGACACGCTGACTGGGCGAACGGACAGGCGTCCTGCCACAAACGGGCAGACAGACAGACAGACAGACAGACAGACAGACAGACAGACACAGACAGACTGGAGCAAATTGTGTTGGCATTTTGAGACGTGCGACTGCGCGGAAGGGTCTGGGAATTGCATCGTGACATGCAGCGAAGTGTGGCATTTTGATGCGCACAGGTTCCGTCCCGGGCGTGAGAGAGAGAGAGAGAGAGAGAGAGAGAGAGAGAGAGAGAGAGAGAGAGAGAGGGGGGGGGGGGGGCGTTGTCGCCGCTGGAGGACGACGGGCGGCACTCTGGTGGCTTCAAGTAGCTGATGCAGGAAGATGCGTTCCAAACAGATTCGCTGCTGCAGCGGGAGCGACCAAGGTGTCGGGCAAAATAGCGTAACTGCGTCGAGGCCACAGGAACTGCCGTCTGGGCCGGCAGCAGATACGACGGTCCAGCGCTTCGGTTCGGAGCCTCGGTCGGCATGGGTCGGCATCCCCAGCGGCCGGGCAGACTGCCGGAACAACCCTCTTCCATCCAGCGCGCTGCAGCGAGGCGTCTTCGTCAGCCCCAAGATTCCACGCTCCCCTTCCCGCGTTTGCAGTTCCGGTCATCAAAGATGCCCCCCATCTTCAGCCACCGTCATCGTTTCAGCAGTTTGTCCCCGGTTCCCAGTCAAGAAGTGGCTGAGAGAGAGAGAGAGAGAGAACGATACCACGCGAGTTGGAAACCAGATACCGACGCACAGTGGGCAGAAGACTGGCGCAGGCGGCCAAAATTCTGAACGCGTTTCGAGCTCCAGAGTCGCTAAACAGGACTCGAATCGATCGTGTGACCCCACCAATGGATTCCTCGTTCGGAGAGCAATCCATTGGTGGGGTCATACGTCCGGTGCGAGTCCCATTGAGCGACTCTGGAGCTTCTAGCATGAGTAGAGTTCTGGCCACCTCCACCGGTCCTCTGGCCCACTGTGCGACGGAGCGACTGCCAAGTCGGCGCAAAGGCAAAGCAGTTAGCAAGGCGGTAGGCAATGCGGCTGCCGAGACAGTAGACAAGGCGACCCGCCCACCTGTGCAGGTCGCTTGGCATGCACCACTGCAGCGTTTTGCCATTCAATCGCATCGATGATTGAATATTGATAGGGGCCCTCCACTTAGGCGCTGCGGATCGCGACAACGCCGTCCTTCGAGGGGAGGGGAGAGGGAAAGAGAGAGAGACACGGCCAGTGGGCCCCATGCTAAAAACGTCCATCGCCTCCATCACATTGTTAGGAGCGTCTCGAGGCGCGGGCCTCTGCATCTTTGTCGTCTGCTTTGTCCCCCTTGATGCACCCGCTGCATTTGATAAACAAGGAGACAAAGGACGTCTCGTCGCTACAAACGCACGCCGCCCCGCGACAAAATGACGAAGCGAAGACCCGCTCCTTTACAATTTTAATTTCGCCTGGTGTCAAGCTCGTTTACTCGCTTTCGGGTCTTGATTATTGTAATTTTTGAGAAATCCTGTGACTTCTTCACTTTATCCCGAACGTCCCACAGTGGGCCAGAAGACCAGTGGAGGCGGACAAAAGTCTAGACGCGTCTGGCCCCCTCAATACATTCAACGCGTATTTTTCAGGTAGCTATCACAATTTCGTGCTTACATTGTTTATCTTTCCACGTGTTTGCTCTCTTTTGTTCGCGGTGCACCCTGCCGTCCTCGCTACCGTGATTGTATTCGCAGCCCCACTTAATTAGCAGCACGGGCCGCAACAATGCTTTCCGGTTCAGTTTGGAAGAATTGCACTGGTGGCCGCCGTGTGTAATCTGCAAACTTTCCCCCTCGCCGCGCTGCACAACAGAGTGTTTTGTTGTTGTTGTTGTTGTTTTGCACATGACTTTGGCCTTTTTCATTCGGACCGACACGGTGAAAGTTTCGCGCGAGCGCCCCCCGCTGCATGATAGCCCCGGACCGAGCGGCTAGTTGCCTCAAGTGGGATCGCACTAGTGATTCGCATTCGGTTCGCCCGGGATTGAGCACACGCCCTTTTTCGTGTTGTTGTTATTATTGTTGCCGGTTTGTTCTGATGTTTCTTTTTGTTGTTTTTTTTTCTGCATGGAAGCGGGACAATCTGCATAATGGAGGCGGGTTCGTGCACACATACACACAAATACACACCTACACACACAGGCAGCCCGGTGTGAAGTCTTTATGGCGGTCCTGTCCGCGTGCTCCCGGTGCATCAGTCAATAAGTCTTCGGTGTTGTTCCAGCCCAGCCAGGTCGGCCCGCAGCGCACCCGGAAGTCCCTGGCTCCTCCAGATGCTAGCAGACGATTGGTCGAGACCGTCCCTTGTGACGTCATTCTACGCGTTAACGGCAGAAGTGTTGCTTTTTTTGCGCGTGCGGTGTTTTTCTGCGTAGTTTGGTGCTGGTTTTGGACGGACATGGAAGGCGACTCTGGGGTTTTGGTAGCCCCTCCAAGTTGGCTGGCACTGGCTCTGGATGTGCTTTTTGGAGACGCGCGCGGGAGAGCCAGCCCCGTGTACCCTTTTAGACGTCAGTGCGTCAGTACGTCAGCCCCGGTGTCGTCAAAGGTGGTGGCAGTGGCAGTGGCGTGGCAGTGCCGTGGCAGTGGCAGTGCCGTGGGCCGCGGTGGAGCCGCATTCCACTTTACAACCCGGAGCCCTGTTTACCCGGGCAGGCTTACATCCTCCGCGAACACGGGCATGACGAGTTCGTCCGGAAGGAGATGGAATCTTTCGCGCGATCTATATCGTCCTTGACTGAAAAAAAAACCACCAGTAAGTTCATGTTTTTTTTTAAATTTAAAACAACTTTTGTTCAGTAAATTGTAAGCAATGTTCGCATTTTTTTAAAATGCCAACACGGGCATCAGGAGTTAGTCCGGAAGGAGGCGTAATCTTTCACACAATCTATGTCGTCTTTGACTGAAAAAAAAAATCACCAATAAGTGGTTCTTTTACTTAAATTTAGAACATTTTTTTCGTCGACTGTAAGCAATGTCCGCATTATTTTTTCATGCCAAACCGTCCCGGCGCCTCGAAGTCAACACTGCAAGAGGCTGTTCTGCGTGAGTTCGTCTTCTGTCTACACCGCCGACACACTTTTGAACCCGCCCGGGTTTTCTCCCACCCCTTTTTTTCGCATGGAGCTCTCCGGGGCTGGAGTGTGCTCTCCCAGGGATGAATGCCATTGAAAGGAAGTGGTGCGACTGCCAACCTGACCTGGCTCGTGTGCCGAGCCGTGCCGAGCCGCGCCGAGCCGAGCCGAGCAGTCAAAGGGACAAGCGACGAAATGCGAGCGAACGCGCTGGAAGAAAAGCCGTCCGCTTTCCCGTTTTCAGAGCGCCTCATTCAACATTTCGGGCCTTTACACACGTTCCAGACGTCAACACGGAAATGAGCAGTGCGGGGGAAAGGTCTGGTCTGTGTGTATGTGTGTCCGTGAGTGACTGTGTGTGTGAGTGACACAGAGAGCCCAATTTTACTAGCCCGTCTCGATTTTGAAGTAGCACAGCTGGTTATCAAGTAACGGTCCGCTCCAAATTTGTCACTTACCAGCTTTTCCAAACGGCAAAAACCATACCTGTTTTTTTCACCTATGCCTACGGAGGGCTCCCTGGGAAAGCCCGGAATCTTTTTTGCTGAGCAGGTTGCGTGTCCTTTCGGAGGCCTCACTCAATAACACAAACTCTTATTTCGATTTTTGAATCTCGGCGCTCCCTCAGTGGCGCTGGCGATTGACTGCGACCCCACCTCGGCGAGCTCTGGCGGCCGAAAGCCCGAATCTAGGCAAGTTTTCGGGGTTAAATGGAGCCTGGCTAATGCGAGGCCCACGTGAAAGAAGTCGAACAAAGCGACGGCGCGAAAGCCCGGCCGCGCGGGGCTTTTTGCTTGACGGAGAGGCCGACGCCCGCCGGGCGGGCAGAGCGATCGGAGTCGCCGGGAATCGAAATTTGTCAGAGTTTGAGTAATTAATGGTCAGATGTGGGCTGTGCTTGAGGGCCGCCAAGTACTTAGTACTCCAGACTGTCGCGAGCCGCCGATAACTTCCCCCGGCCAATCACAGGGCGGCGCCCCCCCCCACTTTCCACCGGCCGTGAAAAATCGCCGCCATCATCGAACATTACCCAAGTTGCATCGCCCGGGACCCCATTTCCACCGTTAAACACTTGAGTCGTGGACGATGGCCTGCCGCGCACACGCAGACAGACGGACAGACAAACAGACAGACAGACAGATGGATGGATGGATGGACAGGCTGACCGGCAGACAGACGGAAAGACGGACAGATGGACAGGCTGACGCTCAGACGGACGGACAGACAGTCAGACGGACAGATGGACAGACAGACTGACGGACAGGCAGGCAGGCCGGTGGCGGCGCGGGAAGCAGGTCTTGCTGGGAAACTTTGACCCACTTGCCCCTAACGACCCATTCACGGAATTCACGGAAGACTCTGTTTTTGTCGGTGCATCGGGGAAAGGAAGGGGAGGGGGGGGGGGGGTCTGATGGCGAATGAGAGTGGACCCGCATAGCTCGGTCGAGTAGGTACTAAAGGCATTAGTACGGCCTATCTACTGATGAGGAGCGAAAACGGTATGAGTCGCGAGGAGGGGGAGGCATCGTCAAAGGAGAGAGAGGGAGGGAGAGAGAGAGAGAGAGAGAGAGAGAGAGAGAGAGAGAGAGAGAGAGAGCGCTTCGAAAATTAACGGGTCGGGTTGATTGGGCTGTCTCCCTACCTGCGGGCCTTTTAAGCGGAGTGAACGTGGGTTGGGGAAAAGACACGTTTTAAGTTATTGCGCGAGTAGTGCAGCGGGTAAGCTTAAGTCCGTTGCGGGGACGGCAAAAGTACATTGGGATGGAATTGTGTTTTGATTCGGAAGCACACGGGTGGACATGCGCAGTTAATTGAACTATACCCGTGCGCCCCGAAACAGCGACTGTTCGCCACGACCACTGGGGTTTCCCTTTCACCCTGCAGACCGTTCCCGAGAGTCGTTTTCGACGCTCCGTCTCTCTCGCACCCAAACGGGACGTCCACTCCAGTGCGAGAGAGGCAGAGCCGACTCTCGGGTTCAGCCTGCCACGGTCAGAAAAAGAATCGGGGATCGACCTTGAATGCTTGCGTTCCCAATTGATGCCCTGAAAGTGGGTGGCTTCGATTACCAGAGTGGTTGTCCTTACCGTGGCGCGGTCAGCGGGCAGGGCGGCGGCAGGGCGGCGGCAGGGCGGCGGCGGGGCCCCCTGTTCTGGGCACGGCAAGGCCAGGCAAGGCTAGGCCGGGCCGACCGTCCCTGGCAACGCTCCCAGAGAGGGCCGGGGACTCCCGCCTTGAATTGGTTGGTCAGCCGGGCTATATCTCTCTCGCGTCCCGAATTCGATTTGGTTCACTGGGCTAAAGACATTCTCAGTTTACAGCCTATAAATCCAGGCCAGTATAAATACTGACTTCCGAAGGCTCGCGTCGTAACGCCGAGCCAGCCCGCCGGAGGCAACCCCCGCAAAGGGGGGGGGGGGGGGGGCAGCTTATGGGCCGTTCTTATGGGCACGGCACCGCAGCCGGGACAAAAACACGCCTTGCCATTTCCAGAGGGGAAATTATATACGAACCTGTATCGACTGGAGAGGGGAAGGGGGAAGGGGGAGGAGGTTCAAATTGGACCGCGAAGCTCGCGAGCTGAGTGCGAAGGGCGCTCGGCTGCGCTACCTGGCCGAGCAGCGGCGTGAGACAAACAGGGCAATCGGAGCGAGCAGATAAATCCAGAGCCGAGGAGTGAGGGCGGTCGAAAAAAATGAGGGAAAAGGTATTTTTTGCTTCTTTTGATGTTCTTTTCTCACAATATGTACCAATGTAACCCGACATCATAAAGCTATGTAACACGACATTGTACCAATGCAGCGCAGTTTTACTAAAAACATGTCACTTAAAAAATGTCGAAAAATATCAATAACAAAAAATCGATAAGTGGTGTTTTTTTTTTCGTGCTGTGATCCGGTCATATTTTTTGCCGGCGGGTGAACAAGGAGAAGGAGGAGACGAGGAAGAATGCGTTTCAGCCTGCTCCGCTTTAATAAATTGAGCAAGCTGATGTCCTGTTTACGACCTGTGCTGCTCCTCGAGGGGAAACCATGCAGCCGCCCTGCCGCCGAGTCAGGAGTGGGAGAGAGAGAGAGAGAGAGAGAGAGAGAGAGAGAGAGAGAGAGAGAGAGAGAGAGAGAGAGAGAGAGAGAGAGCTAGTGCCCGGCTTGCGCGTCGCCTTGTCACTTTTATGGTGCTCCGTCTCCGAGATGAAATTAATCTGTCCAGCTAATGGCCGTCTTGCATGGTTAGGTTAGGCTAGGTTAGTGGCCTCGAGCAGTAGCAGATGACGCACAAAGCAAAGCCAGCAAGATTACTAGTTTTTTTGTGTTTTTTCCGTGCGAGCGTTCGGCAGGGAAACGGGTGTGTTTGCATTGAATCCCATCCGAAATACACTTGGATTTCGCAAAGGGTCGATTCTTTTAACGAGGGCGCTATCGGGTCCCGCTGACCGCGCCGATGCAGATCAGCCATTGTCGAACGCCAGAGAAAGGCCTTTTGTTAGTGTACGATGGATTGTGTGCCGGCTCGGCACGGCCCGGCTTCGGTCTGTACAATCTCTCAGCCGTGCCGTGGCTATTGCTCTCTCTCTCTCTCTCTCTCTCTCTCTCTCTCTCTCTCTCTCTCTCTCTCTCTCTCTCCCTCTCTCTCTCTCTTCGTCGCAGTCGAGGTGGCGTCGAGGGGTTTGCTGACGTGCGTGCAGGGAATAAAAAAGGCGGGGCCAAAATGCGTAACACCCGGAAAGCCAAATAAGACCCAGTTGGTCATTGTAGTCGATAAAGTAGAGCCCCGCCGATTCCGGTGGCCAGGGGCAGCGCGCCTGTGAAGTCGAGGGTAGGCAACACGCACAGCGCGCGCGTTCGGCGGGACAGCCCGCCTCCCGGGCGCTATGAGGCGCCGCGGCCGTAGTTCTAGACGCGTTTTGAGCTCCGGAGTCGCTAAACAGGACTCGAACCGAACGTGTGACCTCACTAATGGATTGCTCGTTCCGAGAGCCATCCTCATTGGTGGGGTCACACTTTCGATTCTAGTACCATTTAGCGACTCTGGAGCTCAAAAGGCGTCTAGAATTCTGGCAGCCTCCACCGGTCTTCTGGTCCACTGTGGAGCGCTCGCCACTCCTTGACCCCCGCGACCTTCCGATGTCGCTACACCGGAAGCGGCGGCAGGTTTCCCCGCACCGGAAGTGGCCCAGAGTCTGGCAGCGAGACGCATGGCGGCCGAGGCGGCCAAGGCCACTTTGCGTGCCGAACGATTCCGTCGATATTCCGACGGCAGTGGTTTTGGCCGCGCTCTCCGGGGATCGACCGGAAATGTCGAGCGGGCAGACGGACGGACCACAGTGGGCCAGAGGACCGGTGGCGGCGGCCAGAACTCTAGACGCATTTTGAACTCCAGAGTCGCTCAATGGGACTGGAACCAAACGTGTGACCCCACCAATGGATTGCTCCCCGCACGAGGAATCCACTGGTGGGGTCACAAGTTCGTATCGAGTCCTGTTGAGCGACTCCGGAGCTCAAAACGCGTCTGGAGTTTCGGCCGCCTCCACCGGTCTTCTGGCCCACTGTGCGGCCAGACACACGGAGACGGCGATAGATTTACACCCCCGAGTCCGAACGCGAGGTCCTGATCCTGACGGCTGTCGCCGCCGAGTTCGCACGCACGCCGTCTACCCTCTCAGAAAGAAGGAAGTGACTTCGGAACGACTCCGCCGCCTTTCTGAAAGGCCCCGTCCGTCACCTCCGCCTGCGCGGCGCGGTGCCGCCTGACTTTGAAGTACTTGCTTATTTGACTGATTCCCGAGGCGGCTGCCTGCCGAGCGATTCAGAAGAGTCTCGCTGTGTCTCTGTCGCACTCACGGGGCTCCGCGTGAGGGTGCGGGAGGGACAGAGCGATGTTGCGAATCGCTCATCGGCCGCCTGCCGGGGACACTTTGACCTTCTCTCTGATGGCGGGCGGCCTCCAGACGCTGCCTTGGCCGCGGCCCGCCGCCCTGTGGTTGGCTTGTGGCTGCCCCGGCGAGGCTGGCCAGCCGGGTTGCCCTTGTGTCGTAATACATCCTAGCATATTTCCTGGGCATGCCACCGGGCCGTCCGGGCCGTCCGGGCCGTCCGGGCCGTCCGGGATGGGGCGGAGGCACCAGCTGTGTCCGGCCGGGCTGTGCCTGACCTTCGACCCCCCCCCCCCCCTCCCCGTCTCTCGCCGCCCCTATCACCGAGCGCCCCGTCCTAAAGTTTAACAGCCCTGCCATTACATTTTTGTTTCCAAAGTCCCGAAAGCCGGCGGGCTAAATTGACGTCGCAGATAGCGAGCGCTCGCCACATGCCCCGTCGTTTGCGGCGAGCCCGGCCAAGCCGGCCAAGCCGGCGAAGCCCTTGGGCCTTTATGCGCGTCATTGGCGTTTTTCGCCTCCTCGGCCGCGGCCGGGGATCGATCCCGGGCCCGTTGCGTGTGACGCGATTAGTGTGGCGGCACAGTCTTGTCTTGCGGTGCACAGTGGGCCAGAAGACCAGTGGTGGAGGTCGAAACGCCGCGAACGTGTGACGCCACCAATGGATTCGTCGTTCGGAGAGCAATCCATAGGTGGCGTCACGTAAGATTCGAGCCCCATTCAGCAACTCTGCTCAAAACGCGTCCGGTATTCTGACCGCCTCCACCGGTCTTCTGGCCCACTGTGCATGGCGAGGGGGAAACGACTGAGAAATTTTGTGTACATCGGATAGGGATAACCCCGGATAACCCGCGGATTACCTCCGGATTACATCGAAAAATTTCCAGGATTACCATTGGATTACGCCGGATTACCCCGGATTACCTCAGAATTTCCCCGGATTACCCCAGATTACCTCAGAATTTCTCCGGATTACTTTGAAATTTCTGGTTATCCGGATAGCGGATAACCAATTTGCTGTACATCGGATAACCGAAGTCGTTTCCCCCTCGGTGCATGGGCGGCGCAGGACTTCGCGCGTCTCTCTTTCGCCGTTCCCACTGTTTTCATGTTGTTTTTTTGTTTCTGTTGTTGCAGGTATGCGCGCTTTCGTGACCGGACGTCGGGCTGGAAACGGCCAGGCGTACGGGCCGGAGCATTTGCCGGAGGGGCAAGCGTATCCGCTCGTGTGTGTGTGTGTGTGTACGTACAGTGCGCCACTCAGTGAATGAGGGGCAAAACGGTGGAAATAAAGACAGTGGCGCTACAAAACGGAGAGGTGCGGCCGAACGGCGAACGAACCGAACGACGCATGGCGAAAAAGAGTTGTTGTAACACTGCGACACGGCGTAGGAGGTTCTTCCACTCTCTCTCTCTTTCTTCCTCCCTCCCCCTCTCTCTCTCTCTCTCTCTCTCTCTCTCTCTCTCTCTCTCTCTCTCGGCGGCGGGTGTGTGGGTGTATAATTATCCTGGCGTGTTCGCGGGAACGTCGCGATGAGAATGGAACAATGGCGACGTGCCAAGCGCGGGGAGGGGGGGGGGATGCTGTCACGCCCCGGCGTTATTTTTGTTATTCCTGCCCGTTCATTGGCTGCACTCGGGGATAAACGGACCGGCGAGTGAAAGTGAGGACCTCGCCGCCGGCGCGACGCGGCGACACCCCGAATCTCATCCGCAAAGTTGTAGCGCTGCTGACGATGTGACGTGCCCCCGTCCTCTCTCTCTCTCTCTCTCTCTCTCTCTCTCTCTCTCTCTCTCTCTCTCTCTCTCTCTCTCTCTCTCCCTCCCTTCATCCCCTACCCTTCCTCCACGACCTGCCATGAAAGTAAAAAGAAACGGGTACGAGCTAGCGGTGCGGTGGCCGAAAATTTGTCGAGCCACGTCACACAGTGGGCCAGAAGATCGGTGGAGGCGGTCAAAATCCCGGACGGGTTTTTTGCACCAGAGTCGCTAAATATAGGACTCGAACCGAACGTGTGACCCCCACCAATGAATAGGTATCCGAACGAGGAATCCATTGGTGAGGTCACACGTTCCGTTTGAGTCACGTTAAGGAACTCCGGAGCTGAAAACGCGCCTGGAATTCATTTTGGTCGCCTACCAGTCTTCTGCACCAGCCGGGCACCAGCGCTTTGAAATGTTGCTTGGTCAACGTGGCTCTTTTTTTACCAAAATTTGACGCTCTTCCCAAATTGCGTTACAAATAATATTTTATGCTGTGAAAAATTAATGAAACTTCTCTCACGGTTTTCAACCTTAACACTTTTAGAGGTGACATAATTTAAATCCTGCTGGAATGCAGCAACGGAAACCTGGTTATGGTCGAAATATGATAAGCTCTCCTCGGGCACGTTTCTCTAGCAGTGTGACATAAACTGGTTTTTGGGCGTGTTGGGGGCGGTCCAGTGGCCAGGCAGTGGACCGTGTGGCCATCTCCGGTGACTCTGTGACGGCAGACAGTGACATCGCCATGGCACAGCACACTGCCAGTGGCACTTTTCCCCCTTCCCCCTTTTTTGTCTTTTTTTAGTCCCGTCCACAGTGCCACCGCGGGCAAGGGCGGAGTAGGTTGCAGTATAATTTCAAGGGCAGCCGTCCGTCATAATGCGGTGCTGTGAGTCAGCCTCGTCGGCACCCTGCGGAGCGCACTGTGGGCCAGAAGACTGGTGGCGGCGGCCGAAACCCTCGGAGCTCCAGAGTCGATAAACAAGACTCGAACCGCACGTGTGGATTCCTCGTTCAGAGAGCAATCCATTCGTGGGGTCACACCTTCGGTTTGACTCTCATTTAGCGACTCTGGAGCACAAAACGCGTCCTGAATTTGGGCCGCCTTCACCAGTTTTCTGGCACACGTGTCTAGGTTTTCGATGGATCCACAGACGTGTGTGTATGTGTGCAAAGATCCTGTAGTGAAGTTTGCCTTCTGAACGTAGACAAACATCTCATTCTCGCCTAAATCCTCACCGTTTTAATATATTTTTCCCCGCCACACGCGGTGCTGTTTTAACCCCGGTGAGTGACTGCAAACAGCTCCGAGAGGGGCCACTGGGCTTCATTCAAAGTAGCGCGGTTTGCGCCGCGCCCCGCCCCGCCATGCCAGCGCGGTGTGCAAAACGGCAGCGCTTAAACTCTATAGCCCCGTGATGGAAACGGTGAGGGTGAGGTGGAAAACAGAAAAGTGTCACACTGAAAAGAATGACACACCACGCGGTGGCGGGGCTGCCGCCGTGTCCCGCGAGGCGTGTATGAAACAACTGCTCGTGACTTTGTCGGCTGCTGGCTGCTTCGATGCGCGACCGCCAGACGGCGCTGGAGTCGCGTGTGGCGTAGGCCGTGTAGGGCCTGGCGTAGGCCCGTAGGGACGGCACCCAGCTGAGGGCCGTGCGTTCTCTCTCTCTCTCTCTCTCTCTCTCTCTCTCTCTCTCTCTCTCTCTGACACTCGCACCTACTCTGTCGCACAGTCTTTTCCTCCTCCTTCTCTCTCTCTTTCGTTGTTTTTAACGCGTGATGTGCGGGCAGTATGAGGTTTTAAAGTCGTTGTTGTTGTTGTTTTTGGCGTGATGCGACGAGAAGGAACGAGGTCTCGCGTGGAGACGGCGCGCGGAGGCTAGGAGGAAAAAAAATTAACGCAGCTCGCGTTTATATTTTGCAAAAAAAAAAAGCTTGCGCGCTTTTCCGGTCTCCAATAATTTTTTTGTCATAATCCTGGTCGGGAAGCGCAAGCTTGTCCGCGGAAGAACGCTGTTTGAATTGGAGGTGAGCGCACCGCGGCCCGAAGACCTCCCCCTGTCCCCAGAGCCAAGCCTCCCCCTCCCCCGGCCGCCCCCTGCCCGTCACTGGTGGGTAAGTTTTGATGGGTTTGTGATAGCTGTGTGCAGGCGTGGTTGTTTGGCGGAAGGGGTTTGGGGTTTGGCGGCGAGAGAGAGAGAGAGAGAGAGAGAGAGAGAGAGAGAGAGAGAGAGAGAGAGAGAGAGAGAGAGAGAGAGAGAGAGACGGGGGAAGGGGGCAGCAGATTAGGAACGACTGTTGTCAACCGCCGCACCCTCTGCGCCTGTTACACCCAACTTCAAAAACTAATTACACTGCAAAAATTCTGTGAGATCCGCGGAACCCAGGTCTAAAAATCTTGTGTGGTTTACGGGATCCTGTATCATTTTGCAGGATCCTGTCTAGTTTTACGAGATCTCGTATGGTTTTGCGGGATCCCTTAAGGACACTCGAGATCCCGGGAGGGCCGCACAGGATCCCTTAAGACCTTACGGGATCCGGTAAAGGTCACACAAGATCCCGAGAGTGTCATAAGGGATCCCTTATATAGCCGGGATCCCGAGAGGGTCGTACGGGATCCCGCACGCTGCCGAGATCCCGGAAGAGCCACGCGGGATCCCGTGATGGTCTTGCGGGATCCCCTATGCGGCCGAGATCCCGGGAAGTACGCACGGGATTTCAAATTTAGGTATGCTGTAACTCGGAAAGTTTTTAACATTTTAATCTCAAATTTTGTATGGGGTATATTCGCTAAAATTCACCAGTGCCATTTGAAATTTATTGAAATCTAACAACTTTTTTCTGCTATCTCGAGAACCGCTGGAGTTATCCAAATTTTGACTGCAGATTTGGATAGATCTCGGTTCCGACCTCCTAGATGATTCAATCTTTTGATTCTATCTGGAGAAGAACTTGCATTTTCACGTCTTTATATGTACTCTAAAGGATCCTTTTAGTGGGTAAAGGAATCCTTCCCGGCATACGAGATCCCGTCCTAGCGTACAGGATCCTGTCCCAGCATACGGGATTTTGAAAATTCGTTAAAGGATCCCGTGTGTCCTCACGGGATCCCGTCCAGCTCAGGATTCTGTATGGCTCGGGATCTCGTATGGTAGTACGGGAATCCCTTAACGAATTTTCAAATCCCGTATGATCATACGAGATTTTTAGACCTGGGAAACAGGCGGTGAATAAGTTTGTTGAGCAAGAATTGCCCGCCCTTTTTTCCGCGCGAGCGTCGCACTTGTCTTTTTCCATTATGCTCTGGGAGTTATCCGTGGAGTTCAATGACCCAGGAGCGGCGTCGGCGTCACACAGTGGGCCAGAAGACCGTTGGAGGGGGCTGAAGTCCCGGCCGCGCTTTGAGCTCCAGGGTCGCTTAACAGGTCCCGAACCGAACGTGTGACCCCACCAATGGCTTGCTCTCCTAACGAGGAATTCATTGGTGGGGTCACACGCTCGGTTCGAGTCCTGTTTAGCGACTCTGGAGCTCAAAACGCGTCTGGAGTTTTGGCCGCCTGCACCGGTCTTCTGGCCCACTGTGCGTCGCGCCGTACTGCAGGGAAGCTGAATAGAAGTACTTGTGGAACGGTGCAATTTATTGCCGCGCGTCTGTGTGAAAGTCGTCATGCACGTGTGTGTGTGTGTGTGTGTGTGCGCGTGCGTGTGTGTGTGTGTGTGTGTGTGCGTGTGTGTGCGTGCGTGTATACGGGTGCGAGTGTGGTTCTGTGCCCACCATAATAAACATACCCCGCTTCTGTCTTTTCGTGGCCCCGCGGGTCGGTGTGTCGCGGCAGGCAAAGCGGCCCGAGGAGTACGTGTTGGGCGCGTCGCGGCGGGGCGGGGCCCTTAGATGTGCATCCAGGTGTGGGCAGAATCCCCAGAGGGCCGTAGCGATGCACAATAGAAGGGCGAGCTAGGCCCGTGCATACTATGCAATGCTTTAGTTTATTTACCCACCAAGCCTCGCCGTGACCTCTTCCACCCCACACTCCCGGAGTTCTTCTCTCCAGACTCCAGCTTCTCCAGAATATCCAAACTGCCGCGCGGTTTTCCATAGCGTCCCGTGTTTCGAATCCATGCGGTGCGAGTGGTAAGACACCTGTTCACAGTGAGCCAGGAGAACGGTGGAGGCGGTCAAGACGCGTTTTGGTCTCCAAAGTCGCTGAACAGTACTCGAACAGAATGTGTGACCCCACCAAAGGGTTCCTCGTTCGGAGAGCAGCCCATTGTTGGGGTGACGTATTCGGTTCGAGTACATTTATCGACTCTCAAGCTTTAAGCGCATCTAGAATTTTGGCCGCTTCCACCGGTTTTCTGGCCCACTGTGCGCTCCTGTCCCGCGAGCTGCCTGCACCCCGGGAGTCGCACTCCTTGGTTTGGTGTTCCATTCTTACTTTTTCACTATTTGCTCCGTTTGTCTCCCAGTTTGTTTTCATTCCGGCCGCAATGCTTTTCGGGTTCCGTGACTGGGCATTCGTAATGTGACGGAGTGACGGCCAGCTCGGTCCTCTTTCGTTATTTAATTTTTCTTGCCTCGTCTCACATTTCACTCGCGTCTCTGTCTCTCTCTCTGTCTCTGTCTCTCTGCCTCTCTCTCCCTCTCTCTCCCTCTCTCTGCTCGCCGCACTGCCGCGGGTGATGTAACCAACCAGAAGTGTCCCTCAGCAGATTTCCCAGGCTGAAAATGCAGCACTCGCAGCCAACCTGTTGGAGTGCTGCTGTTCGCAGAACAGAGAGAAAAACGAGTAGTTTACTTGCCTGACGTATCCTGGCGTTTCGTACCAATGGATTGCTGCCCAAAAGAGGAATCCATTGGTGGGATCACACGATCAGTTCGAGTCCTGTTTAGCGACTCTGGAGCTCAAAATGCGTCTGAATTTTGGCCGCCGCCGCCGGTCTTGTGCCCCACTGTGTACTGCCTTCCCGGCGCGCTGCTCGGCTCGACGCGGCCTCCGCCAAGAGCGCGTCAAAACGGCGGCCCTACTTTTCGTATCGCGGATTTCTCATTTCCAGCCGTAAACTTTCACATCCCCGAAGACGCCTAGTGCGCTAGCTTGCGCTGGCGTGCGCTCAGGCGTGTACACGGTAAACATTGTTCGCGTCGGGATTTCGCACCGTGCCGTGCAGGCCTACCAATCCCACCGAAAGGGTAAAGAAAAAGGTGAAAAACAAACTTGTTTTTGCACGGCGGTGCGCACCAAAAAAATGACTTCTTGGATCAAGAAAAAGCAAAAGTTTCTTCTGTGTGTGTTTTTTTTTTTTTGAGAAAATTTTTCTTTTTCAAAACTTTTTTTTCTATGCACAAAAATTTTCCTTGTGTTATGACTTTTTTTTCTTATAAAAACCAAGAAATTTAAAAATCAAGAAACCATTTTTCTGGTTGTGCTCGCTCGGTGTGTCAGACCTACAGCACGTCGCGGGACCGACAGATTTTTCATTTCGGGAGAGTCGCAGGTCACCAGAGCAGGTCAAAGTGGAGCGACAGAGAGGTCGCGCGACCCCACAGTGGACAGTGGACGCACAGTGGACCGGAAGGCCGCTAGAGGCGCCCAAAACTCCAGACGCGTTTTGAGCTCCAGAGTCGCTAAAAATGAGACTCGAACTGGACGTGTGACCCCACCAATGGATTGCTTTCGGAATGAGGAATCCATTGGTGGGGTCACACGTTCTGTTTGGGTCCTTTTAAAGCTACTCTGGAGCTGAAAACGCGTCTAGAGTTTTGGCCGCCTCCAGCGGTCTTTCGGCCCACTGTGCCACGTGGTCCAGGGATTACTATTTGATCTGAGATTCGCTTCCACCTCCCACCTGGTGGTTTCGCTGTCCATAATGGATGTACCCTGCGTACCACGGCCACGGTACATCCTAAAATCCGAGTGAAGTCGAGTCGAGGACTTTGATTTGGCCGCTGGATGGTTTTACTCCCTATACGGATACACGCGGAAACCATAACCAACAACTGTGCAATCAATGCTAATGAAAGAGTCGACAAGGACTAAATATTTTGGGTGAAAGTATACTCTCTATTATCCAAATTTGGGTGTGGGTTATTATATCGCCCAAATTCGGGTCATAAAGGTTTCCTCGCTGATATTTGAAGGATATCCTCTCACGCAAATTTTAGTGATAAATTACAACTTCACCCACAATAAGGTAGTGATCAGCACTCTTCCGTTCTCAGTTTATGCGAACACTTCCCTCTTCCACGATGCTGATTCTCTCTGATCGATTGGAGTGTATTTACTTGTAGCCCTGTACCTGGGGCCCGGGTGGCCTGGGCGCCCCGGAGCTCCGAGACGAGCGCCGATAAAATCTGTTCGCTTTTCCGCTACGAGGCAGTAAAGGGAGGTGTGAAAGTTTATCCCGCTAAGACCGGGGCGGGCTCGGCACCCGGGCGCCGCGCCGAGTTTACAAGCCTGTCACCAATCTGGTTAACTTGTAGTGCGTTGTAGTGTTCACTGCCGCCACGCTTCGCACGTGGGGCCCCACGTGTGTGTCGCCCACAGTGGGCCAGAAGACCGGCGCAGACGGACACAGCTCAAGACGCAAACAAGACTCGCGAACCGAACCTGTGACCCCACCGTGTGATTCCTCGTTCAGAGAGCAATCCATTGGCGGGGTCACACGTTCAGTTCGAGTCCCATTTGGCGACTCTGCACCTCTAGAGGGGTCTAGAACTTTGGCCGCTTCCACCGGTCCCATGGCCCCTCCAGTATCGGATTTTTCCCAGTTGCGAGTCGTTGAATCTTTTCCCCACTTTCCATCATTTCGGGCTGTTTTCCTCTCAAAGAGCTGGCCCCTTTTTCCGACTTCACTGGAAGTCAACCTAACGTAGCATTTTCACGAGCGTTGTTGTGATTGTTATGAAGTCATCAACACACATGTCCATGTTTCGCTGTTATGAAAAATTCAGCAACCAAAATTCGCGTCACTGCTGCCCTTGTCCTTGGTTTGGCGGAATTACCACACCTGAAAGGTTCGTCCGATGCTGGATCCCGGGGTTTGAATACCTGTGGTCTAGGGACGCGTGAACCACTGGCCTTTTTACCTTTTGTGCGTTGGAGAGGATTGCGAGGTAGCAGAACCCCCCACCGGGCTGTTTACGAAATCCATAAATCAAGTTTTATTGGGAAAACTCCCTTACCGACTTGTTATGACAGGTCATGAAAAGTGTCGCTCTGTTTCTTTTCCCAAGACAAAAAATCGTTTTGCAAAACCCTCTTACAGTGGTCCACGGAGTCCCGACGCAGGGCGGCTTCGTCGGAGTCGCGGGTCCTCCGCCCACACGTCCACTGTGCGATGAGAAATTCAGCAGCCATAAATTGCGCGTCGCTGCTGCATGTCTGTGCGCGCGGGTCCACCACACCGTGAAGGGGTCGCCGGAGGTGTGGGGATCGGGATCGATACGGTGTAGGGACGCGTGAACGGACAGCTGGCCTTTTTTCCTTTTTGCTGTGTTCGGAGAGGATTTGCGGGGCAGCAGAACGCACCTTCTCTTTACGGCTCCATAAACGTCAATTTTTATTGGTCGCACTCCGTTGCCGCCTTCTTCCGGTCACCTGCCGTGTCCTCTGTCTCCCCAGACGAAGCCGTACTGCACCAGCATACAGTGGGCCAGGAGACCGACGCAGGCGGCTAAAACTCTTGACGCGTTGTGTTGTGAGCCCCTGAGTTGCTAATTTTGGACACGAACCGAGCGTTTGATTCCACCAATAGATTCCTCGTTCGGAGTGCGATCCATTGTTCGGGTCCCACTTAGCGACTCTGGAGCTCAAAACGCGTCCGGTATTTTGATTTTGACCGCTTCCATCGGTGTTCTGGCCCACTGTGCGGCGGATAGCGAAAGAGAGGGCAAGCAGCTCGTGGACAGGATTTACTTTTAAGTGGGTACCAAGTGCCCGCGGACTCGGGATACCTCCGAATTATCCAGACCCAAACAGCTCTTTGTGTGGCACTGCTTTCGGTCGCGCCAACCCGCCCGATGGCCGACCGGGAACCGGTTCCCTTTCTCAATGGGCAGCCTCCACCGGTAAGCGGGACATTCCCGGAGTTCACAACTATTCACGTGCCCCGCGGAACGCGCGGACCAGGGACTACCTAACAACAAAATTTAAAAATTTATCAGCACTTGAAATTTTAAATCTTACAACTTGAATCATGTTTTAGTTTTCTAAATTTATGAATGTTTTTTTTAATTTTCAAAATTTTCTCCAAGACGGCTATGCGGACCCCCTCATTTTTTTTTTGTTTCCTCGCTTTTCGCTGAAGAAGCATGCAGTTGGGGCGCTCAAAGGAAAGCAGGTAGCCCACTTCAAACCGCATCTCTCAGCAAGTGAAGGTCACAGGCTTCCTTTCAGTCTCGCTACCCCTGCTCCTTGAATCCTCGAATCCTGCCCGACAGCCCCCCCCCCCCCCCCCCTCCGCCCGACGCGCGGTTGCCCGACAGGAAGCACCTTCATCTCCTCGTCCATTTGCGCTCCTCTTTATACCTGCCTCTTCGGCTCCCTTCTCTCATTTCCTTCTCCTCCGCCTTTCGCGCCTTCGGCTCCGCCTCCCACATCCGCCACCTCCGCCAGAAATAAAAAGCTGCCGTTATCACAAGGCAGTGCCCTTCCCTGGATGATACAAAGAAAGGGCGTCGTAATCCAATCCAGGCCGCGTGGCCGCGGTGGGTGTCGGCAAGGCGGCCCCGCCGGCCCCGCCGGGCTGCCAGCCCTGCCAGCCCCGCCTGCCCCGCTGAAACACTGTAATTTGTGCGGCTCCCGTATCGCGGCCGGGGTGGGGTGCTTCGCCTCTAACGGCGCACCGTGCCCGCCACAGTGGGCCAGACGACCGGCGCTGGCGGTCAAAATCCTAGACGCCTTTTGAGCTTCAGGTCGCTAAACAGGACTCGAACCGAACGTGTGACCCCACCGATGGATTCTTCGTCCCTAGAGCAGTCGATTGGTGGGGTCACACGTTCGATTCGAGCCCTGTTTAGCGACTCTGGAGCTCAAAACGCGTCTAGAGTTCGACCGCCTCTTGGCCCACTGTGCGCTGCACACCGCGCCACGCCGCTCAGCGCCCCGCGGCCCCAAAAGCCAAAAATAAGGAGGCTGACCAAAAGGAGGCGCGCGAAGGAAAGTCGTCCGTCGGGGGAAGAATGAAGATGATAGAGCGCGGGGGTTTAAGTTGGTTCAAGTGGGCGGACCACGCGGCCAACAGTCGCGTTTCCAGCGGATGACTTTTCATGTTCTTTTGGAAACTTTCAAATCAGTGTTCTTACAAATGTTTTTGATTTTACTTCTGTGACCCACTCTGTGCGTTGAACAGAACTCAATTTGTTTCGGTTTCACGGCGGACGCTCACTCTAAGAAGGTGCGCCAGTCGGACTTTAAACTACTTGTTTCAGTCATGTTGTTAAACGGGTACTTTCTTGGTTGGTACAAGGATATAAAGCAAACTCAGTCATTGCAACGGAACATATTTTTTTGACAGTGCACAGAAACTGAGGTCGACCGCCTCTTTCGGTGCAAGACGGGCGCGACCACTTTTCTTTGTATAGCTCTTTATCGGCGAGTGGTCTCGCCGGGCCGGTCGGGCCTCGGGTCGGGCTGGCCGGACTGGTGCCATTGGTTCGATGACCGCGCGAAGCAGCCGACGGCCTGGCCGGCACCGATATTGTGTAACAACTTGGAAACACTCGAGTGGGCACTGGGGGGAAGGGGGACGCACAGTGGGCCAGAAGACCCGTGTGGAGGCGGTCCAAATCCTGGGCGTGTTTTGAGCTCCAGAGTCGCAATGGGACTCGAATCGAACGTGTGACCCTACGAACGGATTGCTCTCCGAACGAGGAATCCGTTGGTGGGGTCACACGTTCGGTTCGAGTCCTTCTAAGCGACTCTGGAACTCAAAACAGCTAGAGTTTGGCCGCATGTACGGGTCCTCTGGCCCACTGTGAGGCGGGATGCGAATCAGACGAGAGCTTGACCTCGCAGAAAGAGCGACACCACAGCGCCCCTATTTGAAAGTCACCGTTCAACAGCGCTACTCACCTGTTGGCGTTGGGGTCATTATGGCGATCTGCGGCAATACTCGTTTCAGTGGAGACGTTCGCACACGGCGTCTGACTGACGTTGACGTGACGGTCTGCGAGAGTCTGCGATTGGTCGAAGCGGGACTGCACCGGGGACTCGACTGGGCCTTCCGCACCTAGTGAAGTCCACTCAGTAAACAGGAAACAATAAAAAAAGAAAATAACTTTTAAAAAAATTAAAAAAAAGAAAATAATTTTTTTTACAAAGAAAATATTTTTGTTTAAAGAAAGATATAGAAAGAAAACGCATAAAGAAAAACAACGTAAAAGCCATGGGGCGGCACTGTAAACTATTCTTTTGAAAAACCGACCAATGTGACCGGTCGCGGGCCGTCTTGGGCGCCCCTCCCCCTCGTCACACGTGTCCCGGCCACTTTTAGGGTGCCGTGGAGCGTGGCGCGCTGACGCTGGGCGTTCGCGCCATCCCCCTTTTTTTTACGGCCGGAAGTCGGCTGTGACGTCATCGAGAGTAAGTGATAATCCGCGGCGTTTGATTGGGCGACGCTGGCGCGTGGCGGCCCTGGCGGCGTGGGCGGGAAGTGACGGACATCAAAGGGACGCGTCGCCTCAGGCCACCTGCCGGACGATGCAAGTTATTGGCGTTCTTTCATGTAGATTCCACCCTCTCTAAAAAAAACAACAGGAATAAAAGAAATAAAACAAAGAGAAAAGCAAGCGCGCGTTGGCGCGCCTGCGTCAAAGGCACGGAAACGATGGTATTGTCGTCCTGCGGCATTCGTATTGGAGTCGCGGTCGGCGCCGTGGTGCACAGTGGGCCAGAAGACCGGTGGGCGGTCAAAATCCCAGACGCGTTTTGAGCTCCACAGTCGCTGTCTCGAACCGAACGTGTGACCGCAACTATGGATTGCTCTCCAAAGGACGAATCCATTGGTTGGGTCTCACGCTCGGTTCGAGTCCCATTAAGTGACTCCAGAGCTCTAACCGCGTATAGAGTTTTGGCCGCCTCCACCGGTCTTCTGGTCTCGTCTGGTCCACTGTGGGGCACCATATGGTGATGGCCCGCCCCGCTTTCTGAAAAATTAACAGTACTTTGACGATCCTTTTCACTGTGTTATTCATATTTCCGCTCGAGCGAGTGGTAATCGTGGCCTCGGTATGGCGTGTCTCTGCCCACGCGAGACAACTCAAAGTGCCGCTCAGTTGAACTCGAGTGCCGAGGGCATGCCGAGGGCAGGGGGTGGGGGTTGGGCCGGGGGACCTCAGCAGCTCCTCGGTGTCGTGTACCAGCACACCTCTCGACAAACTGCCAGGAAGACGGCATGCGCCAGTGCAGCCAACACGGTCTGCCATTTGATTCATTTTTCAACCTGCCATATCATTTTATTTTTGAAAAAAATAAAAATCGGAATATATTTATGGTGTTTTTGAAGCCACAAAAGTTCTGATTTTGTTTTAATTTTTGTTGTATCTTGAAAGCGTTTTGTTGCTGTGTCGCCCTGACGGTGTACCAGCGCCGGCCCGTTAAATGATTCAGTGGCCGCCGCGTGGCGTGCAAGTTTCATCCCCCCCGTGAATGCGGAAACTTGGGATTGGCGAAGGCGTGTGTCACCCTGGCCAACTTAGCGGAATGTCCACTGCGCGCCGGGGAGCGGGTTCAAGTCTCACTAACGTTAATTTATTTTTAGTTTTTTAGTCTTGTCCTTTAGGTTGGGGATATTTTACGCCAAACGTTTCGTCAATGCTACTTCGCTCATGTGTCTTCTGTCACAGATGGAGTTTGAGCTGGAAGGAGTTTTGAAACACAGCTTTGCAAACTGCTAGAATTTTGCACGGGTATTTTAGACGATTTTGTGCATTCCTGTCATTTGCACAAAACAAAAAGGCATACATTTATACACGTTACGCAGGTTTTAAAACCGTGCAGCGCCGCGCACAAAATTATTAAACGTTTTAGCGTGCCCCTTTGGCAGTGTGCACTGTGCTTGTCTTTGGCAGTGTCCTGCGGCTAGCCCTCTCATCGACGCCGTGGTGCATCGCATTGCATGGGCGACCGCACGACAGAGTACCGCAATGGCTCGGCGGCCGTTAGGGGCCGAATAGGTGCACATATATTACGCGGTGCGACCTCGAGCCGTCCCGGCGGCCCGGCTAAGAGGCATCACCCACCGGCCTCCGGGCTCCGGTCGCCCTTCCCTCCCACCGGGGCAACCTCATGCCGCACCCCTCGCCCGCCAACGCCCCGCACACTGTCCTTTCGCTTCGTGCCCTCGCCTGACCAGCACCTGTCAGCACGGCGGGTTCCTCGCCGAGTGCTACTGCCATTGCTGCTCAAATATTTTATGTAATGGATTCGCCTGACGCATTTTTACACAGAGCGCAGTGGACCAGAAGGCCGATGGAGGTGGCTAAGCTCTAGACGCATTGAGCTCCAGAGTCACAAAACAGGAGCGCATGAGTCCTCCGATGGATTGCTCTCCGAACGAGGAGTTCATTGGTGGGGTCACACGTTTGGTTCGAGTCCCATTTCGCGACTCTGGAGCTCAAAACGCGTCCGGGATTTTCACCACCTCCACCGGTCTTCTGGCCCACTGGGCTACGGGTGAGACTGACCCCTGCTGCTAGCCCCGCGCGATTTCGCGACTCTCTGGGATTGGACGCACTGGATTCCGGTTTCCCCTTCCCACGACGGCGTTCCAGATCTCCCAGAGATTAGCTACGCCCCTGGAATGGGAAATCTGGGCGTGCTTGGCCCTGCTTGGCCGTGCTTGCGTGCACCTGTGGAGTGCCGTGCCGGGCCAGCCTGCAGGCCCGAGGCAGGCCCAAGGGCAGGCCGGCCCGGCTAAGGAGCGGGAGGGGCCGTGGTCATCTGTCTCCATCTGTGCCGCGCGGTGCCGTGCGAGAGAGACGGTAAGACGCACCGGGCGGCCTGCCTTGACTGCGTGGGCTTCAAAAGGCGCACGTCCACCCCATCAGGGTACCCCGCAAAGAAACAAAAATAAAGTAACAAAAGAAATGGACCAAAAAGAACCGCGCGGACACACTGCTGCAGGGATGCGACAACACGACTCACGGCGCGACGGAGGACACACGGACCGACTCATTGAAAGGGTAGAGGACCCCGCGGCGGAAAGGGGGAGGGGGGGTGGGGTGCGCCTCGGGGATCCGATGGGAAACCGTGTCACTGTAGCACTTCGTGTGGGTGCGATCACTCACCCGAAGCCACGTGTGTGTGTGTGTGTGTGTGTGTGTGTGTGTGTGTGTGTGTGTGTGTGTGTGTGTGTGTGTGTGTGTGTGTGTGTGTGAAGGGGAGGGGTTGTAACATCGCCCCGTTCTGTGGCCTTGTCATAGGGCCGGCCCGCGGGGACAAGTCGGACAGGAGGTGAGGATAGGGGGAGGTAACGCGTCGCCTTACTTTCGGCACTGCTCCTCGGGGCTGCGCGCCACCTGTCTGTCTGTCTGTCCGTCCGTCCGTCCGTCCGTCCGTCTGTCCTCCCGTTTGTGTGGGTCAGCCCCTGAGGGCACATTAGCGCCACGCTTTCGGTTTTGTTGCGTCTGCAGGCCGAACCTTCGGTCGCTCCGTCGGACGGTCCACGAGTGAGACAGAGGGCGCCAGTCGGATATCCACCGATGTCGCGGTGCCAAAGGGCAGAGGCCGGTGCACGGTGGGCTAGGGGACCGGCGCAGGCGGCCAAAGACGCGTTTGGAGCCCCAGAGTAGCGAAACCGACGGGACTTATCCGAACGTGTGACCCCACTAATGGATTCCGTTCGGAGAGCAATTGGTGCGGCCAAACGGTCAGTTCGAGTCACATCTAGCGACTTCGGAGCTCAAAACACGTCTGTAGAGTTTTTGCCGCCAGCGCCGGTCTTCTGGCCCACTGTGCTGCAGAGGTTGCTCCGAATGGTTGGACCCATAACAACACAAAAAAAAATTTCAACTTTCCAAAAAAAAGTGAAAATTCTTTCAACTTGAATCATTTTAATCGTTACAACTTCAATCGTTTCACCTGCAGCCTGTGCATTTGGCCGCCTTCTCGCATGCCGTTCCTACTAGTGTAGGCCGTCTCAAGCGGTAGCGGTCACGCCGATATCCCGTGGTTTGTACCTGCCCCAGGGAGGGGCTATTTCCGCTCCCCCCCCCCTCTCCCGGCACGCCCCTGACCGAGCCCCTGGTCCCCTGGTTCCTGATCGGCGGTGGGATTGTATCGGAGGGTGGGCCGGCTGCATTAGCACACACACACACACACACACACACACACACGCGGTGGCGTCGCACACGTCACTTCGATATCTCGATACTTGCACAGTCGATATCTCTTTATCGAGACAACTCGGCACCCAACTGCGCCACTTCGCCGACTGCGCGAAACGTGCCGCCACAACACACACGGGGTCTTCCCGCTAGCTTTGCATGGGTCGCTTTCTCCGCTTTTGAAAAAAAAAATGTCGGGAAGAACATATTGTTTTATGATAGGTCACGAGTCTAAAATCACATGCCCCGCAACAATGTGGACAATATTTTAATTTTTAAAAAATCGCCATGCTTTTAAAATTCACCTTGACAGTACTAAGATTTTGTGTTGAAACAGTATCTTTTTCGTTTCTGTAAATAAATACTCGTCCTTGGGATATCGAACCGCCCCGCGCGTCGGATCGGGTCGGTCCCATAAGCGCCCGTGCCGTGCCCTCGGGAATCTTGTCCAGGCCACACCAGCCGGTCGGGACGTGGCGGGGCGGGGCGGGGCGGGGCGGGCGCAGCCAGGGGAGAGGCAGGGTGGGCCCTTTGTAGTCGTGCTTGGCAGGGACCAAGTTTCAGGTGTGCTTTAGCAGCTGGCGGTCGCCGGCAACATGCTGCGCCGCGCGCTGCGCCAGATGAGGGCCCAGATTAGTCCCCGCAGTAACGCCCTGCGTAACGCCCTGCGTAACGCCCTGAATGCCCTGCGTAACGCCCTGCGTAACCTCCTGAATGACCTGCGTAACGCTCTCCTGCAGTAATGCCTTGCGTAACGCTCTCCTGCAGTAACGCCCTGCGTAACCTCCTGAATGCCCTGCGTAACGCTCTCCTGCAGTAACGCCTTGCGTAACGCTCTCCTGCAGTAACGCCCTCCTGGAGTAACGCCCTGCAGTAACGCCCTGCAGTAACGCCCTGCGTAACACTCTCCTGCAGTAACGCCCTCCTGGAGTAACGCCCTGCAGTAACGACCTGCGTGTGCAGCATCACGCACTTCATTCAGTACCCAGAGTCGCCGCACGGAGCACGTGCTGCCTAACCAGTGCTGCCGAACGATTTGCACGGCCGCCTCGGTGAGAGGTCCGCAAATTTGAACATTTTAGCAATTAAACTCGGTTGTAGGCATTTTGTGTAGACAGACATGGCGAGACAAAGGGAAAGTGTACGTGCCACACTGTGAGAAAAAAGTACGGAACATGTCTGGTCTATAATTTGCCTGGACCGTCCGTACTTGCCAACTACGGAACGTTCCGTACTTTTTTTTTTCGCGCCCATTTACATGGGTTCATATGGAGCAAGTACGGAATGTTCCGTACTTTTCTCCGTACCTCCGTACTATATTTTTCTGTACCATTTCCGTACAAAAGAACGAAATGTTTTACAGTGCAGGGTGTGTGTTTTCAACGAACGCGGAGTCCGTATCGGTGCAGACGGCTGGAGCGACTTTGCGGCGGCCTGGCTTGTGTGGAAGTTGCCGGCTGGCCTGGCGGCTGCCCTGCAGCAGGCTCTGGGTTGGCCGGGACTCGCGGGGACGGGCGGAAGCTGGTGTATCGATGCCGCGATTCAATCCCGAGCATATCTGGAGGGAAAGAGTTGGGGCAATTCTGACAAAAGTAAGCGGGGCTGGGCCGGCCGGCCGAGGCATGGCGGCTCGGGGACCCCTGCATCCGTCGGAGTCCCTGGCCCGGGGCTGATCTGGAGCCGGCCGCGGGGGCGGTGCACCCAGCTGTGCTTGTCTCTCTCCCACCGCTGCGGGAATGACCCTTGCGTGCGAGGGAGACAATCGCTGCGTCGTTACTCATGGGTCGCACGTCCCACGCAGGCCTGTCGCTCTGTCTCACTCGCACTGCAGGGGTGCCCCGCAAAGGTGCGAGAGAGACAGAGCGACGAAGTCGACCTTCGGAGTCAGTCTGTTGGGGGCTGCGAGCCCTGGCCGCTTTGCCTGCATGGCCTCAGCAATCAACCCAGCACCTCGCCTTCGTTCTTGGAAACTTTTGCCGATCCTGCATGCTACCACCAGCAATGTTTCCAAAACCCACAATTATTTCGTTATATTTTTTCACTTTTTCTGCTTTTTGAAGAGCATTGCCACATTTTTCTGGCTCATTCATTACCCTCCTATAAACGTAACGGCTCGTTTTAACAAGATGAGTAAAGTCTGTTGTTCAGCACAACCTTTCCTACCCTGTTTTTAAGCTGAGAAGAGAACATAGACGCGGTAAAATCGCAAGCGTGTACCCGTCTGCTCCGGCCCAGGCTGTAATCTGCCACAGCGGGCTGTGGTCTCCACGCAGCCAGACATCCATAAATACAGTGGTCACGAATGATAACGTTGGGATTAATCGAAAGCTGGCAAGCGCACCAGTCATCGAGTCCCTCCCACCGCAGATTGTTTAAAAATAAAACAAAGTACAGAGACATCTCCCTTATTTTGGAGACCTGATGTTAAGGCTGTCCGGTGGTGCTCCCGAGTCAGGACATTGATTGTTATGGCATCAGTCACGCCTGGAGCTTCCTGTTCAAAGAGAGCTTAGAGCAAAGTACGAAAACGCTAGCCCGTGTCGGAAGAATCCAATTGAAACCAAACTCAACTAACCTGTATTTGCTATTTTTGTTGGTTCGAAGAAGGAGAATTTTCAACGGCATCGTTCCTGTTGTGTCCTTTTGATTTAAAATTTAAAAAGTTTTGATTCTTCACTGTACTTCTGCTCTGAAACACTACCCGGGTCCCGACGCCACTGTGGAAAGAGCTTGGTCCGACGTGGCTCATCTTCGCCCCCTAGGTCTCCAGAGGCCCCGCGCGAGGCTAGACACGCCCCACGGCCTAGCCCTGGCGTGGCCCTCGGGGCCACAGGGACCCAACTTGTACTACACGCCGGCTGTGTTTTGCATGGGTGAGGCCCATTGTTCCTTATGACAGTGTAGCAGAGCGTTTCTCCCCGCCGCCGCTCTGCAGCGCCAGCGTCGCCATCCTGGCGTGTGTGCAACAAGGACAGAAGACCGCCTCCACTCGGACACCATCTCTGTTCCCCGGAGGGGCGCGGAGGGGCAGCCGAGAGCTGGACTTGCAAATGCCCTGTCAAAAACCGACAGCATTGCCAGTCGCTCTTCACCTGCGCGGTCAAGATATTTTCAGTGTATGCAGCAAATAGAATGGTCTTGGGCCGAATGTTTTGGAAGCGGTGGGAGCGGCCAAAACTCTAGGCGCGTTTTGAGCTCCCGAGTCGCTGAACAGGACCCGAACCAGACGTGTGACCCTATCAATGGATTCCTCGTTCCGGGAGCAATCCGTAGGTCGGGTCACAGGTTCGGTTCGAGTTCCATTTAGCGACTGTGTAGCTCGAAACGCGCCGTGAATTTTGTCGGCCTGCGACGGGCTCGTGGCCCAGGGTGATGCGTTCGGAAGGGGTACCTCAATCACCACGCCGGCGAGGGGTATCTTCTGGAAGGATATGGGTTCCATCGCGTGGCTTGCTCCGCGTCAGACGAGTGAAGTGAAAAAATTGGAGAAAGGGAAAAGATGGGGGATGGAGTCTGGGAGGGGGGGGGGGGACGCTCGGCTCGGCCACAGGGGCCGGCCAGGGCAGCGCGGAAAGGGACAAGACAGCGACAAATGGCCGGGGACAAGGACAAATAGACACGGTCCAACAGACGGGGATCGGAGTGAGAGGGCAATAAATGGCACTCTCGCACGGATGCTGCGGCAGGATTAGAACAGGGGAAAGGAGTTTGCCGAAGAAAGGTGAAAGGTAAGCCTGGCTGCGTCCCTTTAGGGGCCTGCTCCGACTGCACGGCTCGATCTCCTGGCTCCAAGTGGGGAATACGCTTCATCTGCGTCATCGAAGCACAGACTGTCGCAATGACGTCACTGTCTGGCGACTGCCTTATCTTGAAACCGGCAATGCAACTGCACGCCCTGATAAACAGCCATGCAGTTGCAAGAAACACGCCTGATGAATCCCGCGATACCCTATCTCCAAGATAACACGCTACATTGTATTTTGCCCGCAGTTCCGAGCGATCGGCCAAAGCAGACGAGTCTCCTCACCGACGAGCAGACGCAGCGTTCTTGTCACATTCAAGGGATCTTTTGCCGTTTGAAATGGCAGCTGTGCAAGACGAATCAGATCGCCGGCTTCTTTTTGTGACTGTTAGATGTGACTCCGAGTCCTGCGTTCCTTCGGTCGTTGTTGGTGCCGACACCCGCACGGTACATTTTGTGGCTCCCAAGCCCGGCAAGCTCGCCTTTGCGGTCGCGAACCTCGGCATCTCTCCAGCGTGCTTCTTTACCCTACTCCGCGAGCACAACGGAGTGCTGCATCGCGTTAACGAGAGCCGCCTGCTGCACCTGCATAAGGAAGCAAAGATCACTAGGTGAGCTTAGCATTTTCTTCATTTGCAGTATTAATCAGCAATGTAAAAGAACGCAACTTCCTTTGAATTGAAACAAAATGTTTCTCTTTATAGAGATGCTTCGACGGACGGGGACATGGTGGCACATGCCGGTACGAAAACCTGGTTTACGATGAATCTGGCTCCGGTGGTCAAGAACTCACGAGAATCATCACTCAATCTTAGTCACTGTACTTGGTATGACATAGGAGGTGACACGAATAAGTTTTTTGTTAAGGTAGTCACTCTTACTGGCAAAGCACAGTTTGTTGAAGTAACGAAGTCAACGACAATTGATGAAATGAAACGTATAATAATGGATCTGGAGGGTATCCCTGTTGACCAACAAAGACTTGTAGTAGCTGGAATACAGTGTGAAAATGGCAAGACTGTTTCTGACTACCATATTACTAGAAGCTCCACATTGTTTTTAATTTTGAGGCTTAAAGGTGGAGGGGAGGCCGCCACCACACCTGAAGCTCAATTTCAGGATCTGACAATCAGCATCGATGCAGCCAGCAGTTCCTCGCCGGTCAGCAGAACCCGGATGGCTATGCCACCCAGTCAGGAGATCGCTGTGGCTGCATTGACCCCTGGTGTCGAAGTTGAAAGTGAGCTGAGGCCCGTGTACGAAAAGGGCAGCCTAAGCCTTCGCTTTTGTGTTTCTGTAGAACCCAATTGACTGCAGGACAATCTTTGTCAAATCACTGAACGGAATCTCGCTCGCTTACCAGGGTTGCTCCATAGCAGCGTCTGTTCTCTGTTCGCTCCTGTATTTTGTGGTCAAATACATGCCGATGATATTTTTTCAAATAGTTTTATTCCCTTTTCCTTCAATCCCATTTTGACGTAGTGAGAAGAGCGGAAGTAGGGCCAAACGTCGCCGACCCCTTTATCTACACAATCCACCTTGCTATCTCTGTATCTCTGTTCCGTTGCCTCTTCCTCTATCCCCCGGCCAAGGGCAAGGCGGTGGGTCGGGGCACCGCCTTGGCACCGAGTTTCGCGACCTGCCTCACTGTAGCGCAGCCAGTGGAGCCAGCAGAGCAAGCCCCACCCTCGGCCTCGGCAGCCCTCGGCAGCCCTCGGCAGCCTCCCCCTCCCGGCTTCCTTTCCGTCCGTCCTCACTGTCAGCCTGTGTTATCGAAGCGATCCATTTCGTGATTGCAGGCAGCCAGCCAGGCAGCTGCAGTGCAGCAGGCAGCCTCATTCCTCAACACGATGTTGGCCGTCGCCATTTCCGCGGCCAAGAGTCGCATTTATAGAGTCGCACTGGAAGCGGACTGAGGGAAGTCCTAGACGAGTCACCACCACTCCATCAAAATCATTAATCGACCCTCATCATAATCGACGCCATCCATCATTACTCAATGAAGTTGGCGGGGTAAAAAAGGGGGAAGGGGGATTGACGGGCACAAATTGAGGAGTTACCACTCTTTAAAGTAACGCCTCCTGGCGTCCCCACAACAGCCGCACCCCTCTCTCTCTGTCGATACCGCCGAGGATCGCACCGCGTCGGAATTAATTATCTCTGCCACTTTCGCCGGGGAACTCCGACGAAGGAACTCCGTCGGATTAAACCCCTTCACCTGACCAGGTGCCGGGGACGTCGCCAGCGTCGAGCAGTTTGAAGCCGCGTGCAAGCAGACCGCCGGACTACGGGAGCGCTGCTAGCAGAGCTCGGACCCCAGGCGGACAGGGCCCAGGGATGCCCAGGGCTCTCGGTCCAGGGTGGTGCTGGTTCGCAGCCGAAGATAAATGATTTGAATCCCCTCTGCGCGCTCTGCCGGTGCGAGTCACAAGTACGGGCGGCCCCTCTCGCGTTGCCCTTTTCCCGTCGTCCCCTTTTCCTCTGCTCTTCTCTGCAATTTCCTTTCATTTTCCCCCCTCTTTCCACCCGTTTTCCAGCTCTCTCTCTCTCTGCTTCGTTTGGCTTCAAGCATCTGTGACCTTCACCGCCGTGCTCAGCCATTTTCACCTCCCCTTCAACCGCATCCCTCTTGCGCTTTTTTTCTTTCCCCCCTTTTTTGTTTCGTTTCAGGGCCGTGTGATTTATTTAGAATTTTCCCTTTTTCCGGTTTATTTATTTCCCAGGGAGGTCCGTCTGTGTGGACAGGCGTGCCGGGAAGCCGGTGCAGCGAAGGGAATGAACGACGGAAACGGCTGCAGGAAGTTTGCAAGGTGCCTGGAGCTGTTTGAAGATACCGCACAAATGCGCGCCGGCGGGAAAGGAGAGAGAGAGAGAGAGAGAGAGAGAGAGAGAGAGAGAGAGAGAGAGAGAGAGAGAGAGAGAGAGAGAGAGAGGGAGAGAGAGAGAGAGAAATGGTCGAAATGAGGCTCAGCCAAGGAAGGGGGCGCTGAGAGAGAAGTCTGCAGTGCGTGTTGCACCGAGCGGTCCGCATTAGCCAAAATTATGTAAATATGAAAACAAGTCTTAATTAAGTTCGGTAATGGGCCGCTGCGACGAACACGGCAGAGGGCGTGGTTGTCATGGCGGCCTATAAATTAACAGCTGTCATACGGCAAGTAAATCAAGGTCAAAAGGCTTTTTACAGCGGCGGCAGGTGATTTTCAGTGCACGAGCAGAGCTACGTTTCTTTCCTTTTGGTCATGATTTGCTTTTGCATAGTAGGAATCATGCAGGAATAAAAAGGGCACTATAAAACGCTATCGGGAGTCTCTCGAGAAATTACAAATCGAACTCGTGTTTTTTTGCGGGTAGACCCCGAGGTGACAACCAACAGGTGCGGGCGAAGGAACAAAAAAAACGAAAGCTTTTAAACAGTTTTTATCCACAGAGAGTGGTAGAGACACGACTGCGCCTTTTGGGCGGTCTGTTTGTGTGCAAGGAATCGTGTTGGGGAATACGATTTGGAACGGAATCGACGGTGGGAGGCTTAAACCCGCCTCAGCGCCTCGTGACCCCTCCCCTCCGCCGCTTCTCCACTCAAGTGATGCCCCCCTCCCCTCTCCCCTCACTAAAAGGAAGATTACTCAAAAACCATTCCCGCCCACTCTCCATTTGAAACGCAAAGAGAAAGCTTTCGCTGCCAGTCCAAGGTCTAGCGGTCTGTATCTGCCGCGCCCTGTGGAGCTGGGCGCGCCGAGTGGCAACCCGCGCGAGGACAAGTTTTCTTCGTGAGACGAATTCAAGATGGGCAGTAAAGAAAGCGGATATAGGGCCTGGCTGCCGCTCTACCGTGCCGCGTTTGACGCTACGCGCTTAAAATACTTTCGGCGCAAATTATGCGAAAGTGTCGTCTTCTTTTGTGAGGGTGCGGAGCGCCTTGGCGGTGTGTAGGACAAGGCCGACTCATCTGCCTGAAAACAATGGCGGTAGGCTGCGGCGGCGCAATATTCAGATTCAAATTGGATGTCCTGGATGGCCTGGATAGCACCGTCATGTGGTGGCTGCTGCAGTATGTCTCTGGAACAGAGCCAATGCGGCAAAGCCTGCAAAGCCTGCAAGGCACAGCACCGGCCGAGGGTGCCCGAAGGGAGCCGAAGGGGGCCCAGCCCGAAGGGGGCCCAGCCCGAAGGGGGCTTGGGAGAACCTAAGGTGGGCGAGGGTAACCCCGAAAAATCCAAGGTAGCCGAGGGTAGGAATCCAAGGAGGCGAGGTCAGCCCCGAAAGAACCCAAGGTAGCCCTTGTTGACCCCGAAAGAACCCAAGGTAGCCCTGGTTGACCCCGAAAGAACCCAAGGTAGCCAAGGTTAGCCCGCCGAAAGAACCAAAGGTAGCCGAGGGTAGCCCCGAAACGAACAGAGGGAGCCAAATCCAGGCAAGGGTGACCGTCGTTCCCGAAAGTAACCCAACAGGGAAATGAAAGGCAGTTTTCAAATTGCCTATCTGCTTCGCGAGAAGTTCCTCGTTTTCTTTGAGTCAAAAAGGCACAGGCTAACCCATCCGCACTCCGACCTGCCCCAGCCAGCGCCACGCCCGTGACCCGGGGGCTGAAAAGTGGGACGCGAAATGAAAACAGCGACACACCCGCGGTGTAGTAGTACCCTCCTTTTGTGTGTTCTGTCGTTAGAGGGGGAGGGAGGAGACGGGGGAATCCGTTAGGGGCAAAAAAATAAAAGGGTGTGCAAGGCGGGTCGGGTATTGGTTCAACACTGAAAAGGAGCGGAGCAAGGTGGTGGGGGAGCGTGGGGGTGCGGGATCTGTGCCATGCGGATGACACCCAAACATAACTCATTCCACCTGACAGCGGGATGCGGCGCTGGGCGAGCCATGGGCAAGCCGCGCTATGCTCTCTGTCTCTCTCTCTCTGTCCACCGCAAACACTCACTGCACTGTACGCCCTCTCTCCTTTTTTTGTCGCCTCCCCCACTATCGCGCGGACGCGCGCCGAGATCTTTTTATTATTATTTTCCGCGCGCGCTGCCATATTTCGCCCTGTTTGTCTGTGCATGTGTGTCCTCTCTTAATATCAGCGTGTCGTACTTTCAGCGCGGATTTGCGAGGACACGGCCGCAGCTGTGGTGGAGGGAAGCCCAGAGCGAAGCAGTGCGGAGCAGGGCGAAGCAGGGCGCACTCCGCGAACTGGCGCCAGGGTTTTGGAGGCAATGGGTTTGGACGGGGATTGGTAACTCAGAGGCACCGTTACCCCGCCAACCACGTTCTTTTAGGCACGAAGTAGCCTTACGGCCCTACAAGGATTCGTATGCTCTTCGATGTACCCCTCATGCAAGTGTGGGAATACTCCGAAGTTTTTTTTTCTATGGGATTTTGATGTGACTTTGACGGAACTTTGTACTCTGATTTCACTGCTAGAATCTGGTTGAAAACTTTTTTTTTGCATTTTTAATGAGTCGTTGTTTCTTTTCCTTTTTCAAATGAAAAGACTTCAAAAGTCGTTCTCTAAAACTTGATGGTGGTACATTTGTTCCTGGGAAACTACGACTGGGTGAATTGAAGTGGGTAACTCCACTCGAATGATGGCTGCGCAGAGTACCCGTCGAAGTGGTCATCGAGAGCCCGGCGCACTCTGTTTGCGCCGTGCTTACAGTCGAGTCTACCCGGAATTCACTCCACCGACTTTGCCGCTAATGCCGTGCCGTTTCCTGTTCCAGGTATTGACTCGGGCCTTTTCAACGGCGGCACCCGTAATTACCGACGAGTACTCTGTACCGCCGGACTGCATCAGGTACTGTACCAGGGCAAAGCCGCTCTCGCTCCGGCGCCACAGAGACGCGCGGAGACGCGAAAACTGCGGAGATGCAGACTGTTTGTAAGTGGGGCACCCCCTCCCCCCGCGGTGCAGACACAGTGGCGCCGCCGAGGGCGGAGGGACGGAGGCTCCGCGCAGCCAAATGGGACGCTTTTATTGGGACTTGCGGACTGCATGAGATGTAACGGCGTCGCGCGGCGCCAGTCGGCGTTCCAGTGGCGTACTGCGGCCACCACCGGCCGAACAAGGACCAGAAGACTGAGAGCCGTTGTTGTCGCTCTGTCTCTCTCGCTCGCTCTCGCACCTACGCGGGATGCCCCATGAGTGCAAGAGAGACAGCGCGACGAAAACGACTCTGGGAATCATTCTGCAGTCTGAGCTAACTAAATATTTGTTTTTAAAGATTTTAGGTGTCCTTATGTTGGAAACGGCTGTAGAAATAAAATTATGCGGAGAATATCTTAATCTTCAAATTTAGTTTTGAATTCTCGTTCTGCTACCTCGTAGACAGTTATAGATCTTTCTAAAAATTACACATAATACATCAAAATTCAAAATTAAATTTGTAGTAACTCAAGTTAATCTGTAGCCGTTTACGTGGTACAGGCACTCGGAATCTCAATAAAATGTTAGCAGAGCATACCCTAATAAGGACGCCAAATTTTTCGGAGGGCTCGTCTCCCGCACGACACTGGGCCACCACACCGCAAAACACATTTACGAAACTCGAAGGTGGACCACAAATACAAGCTGAAAACCTCGCGCTCTCGCGTCTGACAGTGCACTACAGACTCCAGTGGGGCGTGTGACGAACACGACCCCCTAATGAAAGCAGGGCCCCGCTGCTCCGCCGATGTCACAATCAGTGGCTACACCCTCCGCGATGCCCCGCGATGCCCCACTGACCCCCCAGGCCCTTTGCTCGCTCCCCGCCCGCCCCTGCAGACTGAGAGTCGTTTTCGTCGCCCTGGCTCTCTCGCACCTATACAGGCCGCCCGACGATTGCGTTCGAGACAGAGGACTCTCAGTCTGCTGGGAGGCCCGACCATGTCCCTGACCGACGCTTATCTAAATGAACGAGAGGACGCGAACAGATGCTGATCGAAGGGGACGTAGCGTTCAGAGCGCCGTTCAATCGCTGTTTTTCGTTCCGTTTTGCCAACTTTTTTTTTGGTCAAGGTCATTATGTGAGTCCCAGTGTGACGTTGTCCCCCCCCCCCCCAGTGTGCCTCGACCTTTGCCGCCCCGGTCCGGCAACGGCTCCAGCCACAGTGAGGGCGACGGCTCCAGGCATTCCCCGTGGAGTGGAATTCGGCCTTTGAATTCCCCCCGCATGGCCCTCGGCGCGGCCGCTGCTTGTTGAAGCGCCTCACGTGCGGGCCGAGCGGGCCGAGCGGGCCGCCGACTGCACCGCGTCTCCAGATACCATGTAAATCAGTGTACGGCCACCCTCTCATTTCTTCGGTGGCGAAAATGTAGACGTACCCACCTATAAACATTCAGGTTTGCTTTCACCAGGACTGCCAACTACTGGTATAGGCAAATGTCCAAAAATTAGGTTCAAAACGTAATTTGATAGAGTAGGGCTGGGGAGTTTTGAATAATATTTTTTATTAACGGGTTGGTCAGCTTGGTAATTTTGAAAAGTCGTTTTGTAAAGGATTCGTCAACCTACGAATTTTTAAAAATTCATGTCATCGAGGGCTGGTCTGCTTGGGTGTTCTAAAAAGTCATTTTATGAAAAGTTGGTCTGCTTGGGCATTTTAAAAAGTTATTGCGTCAAGGGTTGGTCAGCTTGTGAGTTCTTAAAAGTTTATGTTGTTAAGGGTTGGCCAGCTTTCGAACAACGCAACATGCTCAGTATAAAAAAAGACTGAAAACTGTTCGGTTGGCTGCCCGCTGTCCCCTCCCCGGTGCAGCCCCCCACGGCCTCCTTGAGGCGTTGGCCCGGGGCGTTGGCAGCCCTGCAGACCGCTCATTAGACGTTGGCAACCCTGTCAGGAGGCCCTAGCCGCCCTCTAGCGCGGTGCCAACCTGATAGCCATCGCCACCTGCATTCAATAATGCATAGTTCTCTTCTTCTTCTTCTTCTTCTTCTTCTTCTTCTTCTTCTTCTTCTTCTTCTTCTTCTTCTTCTTCTTCTTTTTCTTCTTCTTCTTCATCGCCTTGCTGAAGTGAGCCAAAGAGCGCCCGATAGGTAGGCAGTCCCGCTACGCTGGCGTGTTCATGATTTGCCTATCCCGCGCTTCGCAGGCGCCTGCTAGCTGTTGGCCGAACGTTGCCGACAACGTTGCACGGTTGTCGGATCACAGTGCTGCCAATTTTTTTTCTGACAACACGCGCCAAAAAAAGAAAAACAACTTTTCTTTTAATTCTCTCAGTTTAAAATTATGTTAATGTGATATTTTAAAAATTGCAATAGGTATTAAATTTTAAAAAACAAGCATAAAAAAAGCAGTTAAACATAAAAAACCGTGCAGAAGGTCTTTTTCCAGTCCTGATTTAACAGGCTGGTAAAAATGCTCGCAAACAACGGCCGAGATACACAAAAAAAGAAATAATGCACAAATTGTTTCCCGGCTGGTAATTTCCTGTCGGGCGTGTGTGAAATAGAAGGCGCGGCGGGCCGAACGCGCGGGGTCCCGGCCCGCGCCAGAGCCTTGCTTGAGGTTGGAGAGAGAGAGAGAGAGAGAGAGAGAGAGAGAGAGAGAGAGAGAGAGAGAGAGAGAGAGAGAGAGAGAAGGGTAGGAGGAAGGGGGTCGCTGCAAAGGGCAGCGGAGCGCGAGGCGCCCGGAGCGGCACGCCTTCTTTGCGACGTCCTTTGCGTCATAAATAAGGCAGTTTGCCTACCTCCTCGAGGGGAGAGGGAGAGAGAGAGAGAGAGAGAGAGAGAGAGAGAGAGAGAGAGAGAGAGAGAGAGAGAGAGAGAGAGAGAGGGAGAGGGAGAGAGAGAAGGGATTCCGAGCCACTGACTGTCCCCGCGCAACAGCTGCGAAACAAGCCGCTTGCGGGCTTGCGGGCGCCAAGGCGGCCACGGCAGCCGAGGCGGCCAAGGCGAGCGAGGCGGCAAGGTGAGGCGTCCGAGCGAGGGACGCTTCGCGGCGCAGCGGAGCGAGGCACGGCCAAGACCCGAATCCGATCGCTCTGAGGCACCCGACCCGGAGCGCCACCCAGAAAACAAGGCAGCTTTCGTGAATGAAGCGGCGGGGCAGCGACATCGTGCAGCGATCGCCCAGTCAGATACTGGCTGTTGGGCGGCCGGACAGCCCGCCCTGCTGCCATGCTGCCATAGCCCAGCCGGCCCTGCTCTTGACAGCCGATCAGATGACCTCCGTATGGCAGGCCGTTCCCTTCATGGGCCTGGCAGCCCGGTCTGTCTGTCTGTCTGTCTGTCTGTCTGTTCGCCGGCAGATATGGCGGACAGTGGCGAACGCGCCGAGGAATGTGCCGAGACGCGATAAAAATAGACGGACGCGCGTCGTCTGGGGAGACTGGCAAGGCTAGGTCGGCTAGACCGTGATGAGCAGACAGAGGTGCTACAGCGCAAAAAAGTCTAGCTTGCTTGAAAAAAAAATCAAAATAGTGTATATTTTGTCGGTTAATCGACAACCTCGATGCACAGTGGGCCAGAAGATCGGTGAAGGTGGCCGAAATACTAGAAGCGTTTTGAGCTCCAGAGTCATAGGACTAAACGTGTGACCCCACCAATAGATTCCCTCGTTCGGGGCGCAATCCATTCGTCGGGTCACACGTTCGGTTCGAGTCCTATTTAGCGACTCTGGTGCTCTAAACCGCGTCTGGGATTCCGACCGCCCCCACCGCGATCTTCTGGCCCACTGTGTTCGCGTAGTGCTGCTTGAAAGCCGCTCGAGATGAATGCACCTGGAGAGACTGAGGGCAACGTAACGGCCCCGACTGACACACAATATACCAGAATTATGGCCTGGCCAGTATTTCACACTTTCACCCCACAGCTGCCGCGGCGCCTAGCACCGCCTAGCAGCGCTCCAAACTCTAAATAACCCATCGCAAGTTGAAAGTGGCGGCGCATACCGCGGGTTGTGTTTATGAGCTGCCAAAGTGTCGCACTTTTGCACTTGCATTAATCCTTCAAAAAGAAAAACAATGAGCAAATGAAAAAGTTTAAGATAATGGACGGAAATGAAACAATGTGAGAGTGAATAGAACATTTTTGAAGTCCAGAGTCTGACTGTCGCTATGGTCTTGTTGGACAGGACTGCTTCTTTTCATGTGAAGTGACCCACGTTGTCTGCGTTTTCCTCTGGGACCGTTCCTCAGACGACCGGGTGACTCGCAAGCCCAATCAACGGCCTCCGGAATTAAACGAAATTATTCAATTCTTTTTCATTTCAACTCGCGGACAGGCCGGTGCGGCTTGTCATGGAAATCTAGTCCTGTTTTGTACATCGAGTTCCAGGGACGGAAACGAAAAGATGGAAACGAAAAGGAATGAAATAAATTGAAAAGACTTTTGCCCCGCGCGTGACGTAATCGTCGTCCAGGCTTTGTTTTCCTCGGCTCTCCTTTCTTATCAGTTAGTTATATCCCTTAATTGACTTGGTAAATAAGGGGCCGGGATGGATCTCCACTGAAAGGGCTTACAGTGCCGGAAACTTGAGGTGCATGCGGACCGCCCCGCCCCGCCCCACCCCGCCCCGCCCTGCCCCGCCCTGGCGCCATCACTAGAAGTAGATGAGATTATGGAAGTTAGAACACGGTCCACTTGGTCCGCGATAGCGCCCCACAAACCTGCCTTGTAATTGGCCCAGACGACTGTAATCTGATAATGGAAGGCTTGCCCCATTTGGTCGTCTCTCGATAGTATCGTGCGGAAATAAGGCGGCGATTGCCAGAAGGCCTGTGAGGCCACGCTTCGAGATCCACGGACAGGCGGGGCGTGCCCTTCGAATCCATTGCACAGTGGGCCAGAAGACCGGCCCAGGCGGCCGAAACTGTGGACGCGTTTTGAGCTCCAGAGACCAGAGTCGCTAAATGGGACTCGAACCGAGGAATCCATTGGTGGGGTCACACGTGCTGTTCAAGTCCTTCTTAGCGACTCTGGATATCAAAACGCGTCCAGTGCTTAATCCACCTCCAGAGGTCTTTCTGTTCCACTGTGTTGGCCCTGTGACCGATTCGGCTCCGATTTTAGGACTGTGGAGCTCGAAACGTGTCCTCCTAGCCTCACCTTCAGGGTGCCTAACCTCATTCGCCTCGAGCCGAACCTTTAACGGGCTTACCAGTGTAACGCTGCAAGCCTATCCTATCGAGACGAGGGAACTCGCGAGGGACTGCTGCGAGGGCCTCTGGAGCCCCGCAGCGGCCGGGGTGCGCACGGGACTGAACAGGCTTACACCCGTTAGCGCAAACACCAACAGCAACACAAACACACGCAGGCACACACACACACACTCACACTAGACGCGTGCGCTAGTGCGGCGACGCGGGGCTGAAGCACACACTGCCCGGAAACGGCGTGGAAACGGGCGGCAAAGCAACGGTCATTTGGCCAAGTCATTGGGCATCGACGGAGCCCACCTGAGAGGGTTGCCAACTTTGCCGACAGGGTGACGCGCGATGCGCGCGATGCGCCTCGGTGTGTGGCGTGCGTGTTGGCAGCAATGGGCCATAGCCTTGGCCATAGCAGCCAGTTGGCACCACTATATCGCCTGCTCGTGCCATATCCCGCGGCCACGCGGACATCATCCGCACACTCAAAAAAATTTCAATACAAAATTCTGTAACATGGTTACGCAGTAATTTCCACTACAAATGTTACAGAATTTTGTATCAGCACTGATATAAAATTTTGTATCACGCGTTACGCTTAACTGTTTCCCGGTTACAGAATTCTGCAATGCAAAAACCATAAAAATTTGTCGTTTTATAAACAAAATTTGAACCTCATCGATCGTTCGTTCCTACACATTCGCTCTGTCGCTCCTGTACTCCCGAATACCCGGAGAAACCGAACTGCGTTCTCTGGAACCGAACCCCGGTCCCCCGGATTGCCAGCTCGGCATGCTACCGCTTGCGCCACAGCGCCGTATGGGGAGACACGTCGCAGACTGTCGATGACACCGAGCGGGCACGCTGCATGCCCAGGTAGTGGTGGGAAACGAGCCCTGCGGCGCGACAGTGAGAGTTCCTGGCCCGAAGCTTCTAAAGTACCATGCCCCACGTTAGGGCTTTTCGCCCGATCAACTGCGATGTTAAAATTAAGCACGTAATTTGACTTTAAATTTGCGTTATTAATTTTTGCATCAGACGATATGTAAACTTGTAACGATATGTTACGGTTTTCTGTATCAGTTACAGTTATTTGCATAAAGATCGCATTTTTACATGGAACTATATCACTGATTGTGAATATTGAAACAAAAAGTACAGAATTTTGTATCAGATTTAGAATTTTGAAGCACTGATTCGTAAATTCGTAACATTCTTGACGTGATACAGAATTTAGGATCAATGATACAAATTTTTGTATCCGACTGACGTGTTACAGAATTTTGTATCAAGATCGTTACAAAATCCTATATTATTTTTTTGAGTGCAGCAGCAACAACAACAACAAGCAGCGACACGGCAGGATGCGTGTTTTGTTTGTGGGAGTGATTTTGATTGTACTGCAAGAAAAATGCTTCTGTGAATTTCAGCAAAAAGAAAAACCTTCTTTCTGGCAAAAAAAAATGTACCTCCAAACATTTCCAAAACCTCCTTTTTACTAATTTTTTTCACTCCATTCAGGTTCGTGTGTGTGTGACTGTGTTGCCCAAGTACACGCTAAATGTTTATGTACAATTTTGTATGTGGTGATGCTTAATTTTAAATCTGTGTGACGTTTTGCATAAAATTGTGCTGAAATTTGCATAAATTTATGTATTTTTATGCATAATATTATGCCAATTCCACGTTAGTGCATTCTTGTGTGTGTGGGAGGGGGGCGCTCTTCGATGCGTCTTGGAGCGCTCTCGCATCCGAATGCGTGGCAGGGCGTCCGGCCGCTCCGGCATTCCTGGGCTTCGGTCGGAGTGCGAGCGAGAGGGTCGATGCCGGTGCTTGGGCTGCGGTTACAGTACGAGCGAGATAGAGAGAGAAGGACGGTGCCAATGCTTGCGCTGCAACCTGATGCTCGGTTGCACCGGGCTGCACCGGGCTGCACGCGGAATGCAACAATGCGACCACTTGTGCGGCAGTGGCTCTGCATCGCCCGCATCGCCTGCATTCTGCAGCCACCGCTACGCGCCCCGCGGCCTCGCGGCCACGCCAATGCAGACTGCAGGTGCAGGGGCCGATGCCGGCCGAGGCAAGCCGAGGCCTGGGAGGGGCGCTCCAAACCGAAGCGCGCTTTAAGCACAGCTCTCTCTCTCTCTCTCTCTCTCTCTCTCTCTCTCTCTCTCTCTCTCTCTCTCTCTCTCCAGTACAATGACGCAAGCCGACTGGAGAGCGGCTCCGATTCCGACCCATCGGGCAAGCAGTGGCTGTGAGTCTGCGAGTCTGAGGGGCGGTGAGCGCGCAGCCGCGCAGCGGGAAGGAATTATCTTGGAGGCTCGGCCAATGAAAGGCCCCGGCTGCAGTGTGCCAGAAGACCGTTGGCCAGAACTCTAGACGCGTTTTGAGCTGCAGAGTCGCGCAATGAGACTCGAACCGAGCGTGTGACCCCCACCAATGGATTGCTCTCCGAACAAGGAAACCATTGGTGGGGTTACACGTTCGGTTCGAATCCTGTTAAGCTACTCTGTAGCTTAAAACGCGTCTAGGATTTCAACTGGTTTCGACCGCCTCCGCAGCCTTCTGGCCCACTGTGGGCTGGGCTACTCGGGCCAGTAGACTGATTCCGAGAGTCGTTGGGGGGGGGGGGAATTCCTTGTCGTGCGACGAATCAATGAATCTCCAATTCTTGGAATGTGATATGGAATCCTAATGCGAGCCGCCCCCTCGAATAGGCTTGACAGCGAGGACACGGGGGCGTCGCCTTGCGGGGATATTTCCCGCACCGATTGCGTCGACGGGAAATATTCCGCTCCAATTGCGTCGATGGGAATTTTCCCGATCCGATTGCGCAAAATTTCCCACAGCGGTGATGCCGACGGGAAATTTCCCGCACGTGCGCGCGGGGCAGGAATTTCCCCGCTGGAGCTGGAGTGATGCTTTCATTACGAAGAACGAAAACCCTCGGCAAGCGAGATGGGAGGAGAGATAACAAGGAGGAATAACAAACACAGTCACAAAAAGAAGAGGGATCCGGGATTCTAGGAAGACGGACATCAGAAAACTCGGCTCGGCTTTGGCCGCAATTGCTCTGATTAGCATCTAACCGTCAACTATCAAATGTAAGTGAGGTTTGACCCTTTTCAAGTGTTAGATAAAACGAAAATCTGGTCGTAGTAAGAATGATGAATGTCTGATAACCCGACGGCACTGCCCACCAGTACCCGACTAAACGGAGGAGATACTTGGAGCGTCCCTGCGCTGTGGAGAGGGGGAAGAGCCCTGCTGATCCTTTCTTGTAGGAGAAGGGTGGAATGCGGAATGGGTGTCGAGGCCCGGACGTCGCCGGAGGCACAGGTTTATAGAAAGGGGACACGCCTAGAATTCATGGTGGGGCGAGCCAGGTTATTCCCACGGTGTCTTGGCTGGTGTCTGCCAGACAGTGCGCCACAAATCCAGCTTGCCACTCGAAATCGGCAGCCAAATGTTTATTTACTTTCATTTGTCCATAACTATTGCCATATATGCGCTCATTAAACTAATGTTAACTATCTCAATTTTAAAACATAATTTAAGGACGGTATTTTTATATTTTTCTTTAGTGTTTTTTTTAATTTTACCTGATTTATGCACAAAATTTATGCATAACTTGCACCAGCACAAAAACGTCAATACTTGGGGGCCAAAAGTCTATAAGCATTTAGTATGCAGGCCTCAACGCACACCGAATGCATGCTTTCGATGTGCTTGCGACATGGTATTCAAAAGTTCTAGCCTCCCTGCGTGTCATCCCCCGGCTGCCTCATTGTTTTTATTTTGCTCTCCCTCCCCCACTTCGGGGATGCTATTTCCTCGGGTGTGCCTCGGAGCGTAGCGTCTGCGAGGACCCTTCGGGCTTCACAGGTAATTGCCCGCAGAAGAAAGCCCGGCAGAATGTCATTTTAAGGAGATGAATACCGAGGCGGCCGGGGGAGGGGGGGGAGGGGCTGAGCCAACAGCGTGGATTTAGCCGCCCCGGATTCCGGTCTCCGGGTTGGTCGCTGGGCAGACGGCGAACAGTGGGCCAGAAGACCGGTCGAGGATGGCGGAAGCTCTGGACGCGTTTTGAGCTCCTGGGCCGCTGAACATGACTCGAACCGACCGTGAGGCCCCACCAATGGATTCCTCGTTCGGAGAGCAATCCATTGGTGGGGTCACACGATCGGTTCGAGTCCTGCTTTTAGCGCCTCTGGAGCTCAAAACACGTCCAGAGTTTTAGCCGCCTGCAGAGGGCTTCTGGCCCACTGTGCGGTGAGCAGGCTGCCTGGCATAGCCTGGCAGCACAGCGAGACCAGACGGGCTGTCGCCGCCAGCGGAACATTTATACATATTTGATTTGTTTAATTATTGGGCACGGAATCGTGTTGGCGCCAAAGAAGACATGACAAACTTTATCTACGAACTCGTGACGACAAGAACAGTGCTAGTCCACACATGCGATACCACCACACGCGAAATGGATCTACTTTCTCGGCGTCTGCGACCGACTTTACGAACGAGTGGATTTTGGAAGTGCTCTCTTCTTCCTCCTCGGGAACATGTATCTCTGAGAGCGTGGAGCCGTGTCGCGGGCAGCGCCAGACGGAAGGCCCCCGAGTGTGCCTCCCCCCCCCCTCCCCCCCTCTCTCTCACACACTCTCGCCCAGCGCTCCGCACACAACGCCTGGCCCGCTTTTTCTGGCTCCAGGTACGGACAGAAGGCGGTGCATTTTGGCGGGAAACGCGAAACAGCGGGGAATGTGCTGCTGCACCGCAAAAAAAAAAGTGGGGAAAAGGAAAGACCACTGGATTGCGTCGGCTGCTATCTCGCTTCCTCCACCGCTTTCATACTTCCTACCGCAGTCCGGCGCGCGAAGGGGTGCCAACGTAACAACATTTCAGGTTTGTGTTAGCCGTTTTTCGGTGGTTTCTCCGTAACAGTTGGCATTAAGCACGATAAAATTTAAATTTTGAATAAAAAAACATTGGTATTGTGTACAAAAATCCTCGTTCACAAAATTTAAAAAACATCACAAATTTTGGAATGATTTTGGTTTTTTTAATTTTTTTTTTGTCTTGTGGAGTTGGCACTGGGCTGTCTTGCTGCGGCCGCGCCGGCCACGCCCTGCTGCCCGGACAGCCGCCAACACTTGGCTCCGCGCGCCACTGGCGGTGATATGGGGGAAGGCAGCAGGGGGGACGAAGGTGGCCTCATTGACATGCTATAAATCATTCAGTTTCAGGCGGGCCGCCGGGACGGGGGAGGGGAGGGAGAGAGAGAGAGAGAGAGAGAGAGAGAGAGAGAGAGAGAGAGGCAGAAAAGCAGGAGGGAAGCTGTCCTACGCGCAGCGGCGGTGGGATGACCAGGGACACAGCCAAATGCACCCAACAGATATCCCTCCCCCCCCCCCCCCCGCTCCACCTCCTCCTCCCCGAGGGCGTCATCCACTCCCGGCCTCTCATTAAAAGTTTGCCGCGGTGAATAAGTGAAATCCAGCCGCTGCTTGACAACGAAAACAAATCGGGCCAATTAAGATTACAGGTCTGTTTCAGGTGAGCGTTTTGGGGGCGCGGCGAGGCGAGAGATAAACGACGCCCTCCCCCGCCCCGCCGCGCCAATTAAAGGCGATTCCCGCAAATCGATACTCTCGAACGCCCTCAGTGTCATTTCGAGGGGAGACATCGCTTTGGGGAAAACGTTTCATTAGTGGTGGACAGCCCTAATGGACTCGGTCTGTCTGTCTGCGACCGCCTGTCCTGTCTGTCTGTCTGTCTGTCTGTCTGTCTGTCTGTCTGGCGAAGCGTTCGTTGCCACCCGACAATCGCCACAGCCAATCGCAGCACGCGTTTCATAATGTTGGCGCCAAAACGCGTGACGTTTCGATCGGCTGCCTGTTGGCAGCCTAACCGAAGCAGCTTGAGATAGAGAGGGGGGGGGGGGGCTCGGATGCGGGCCTGCATACCGGCCCCGGAATGCACGAATGCCTACCACCAGGCTGGGCTGGGCAGGCCCAGGCCAGCAGCCGCCCGAGGCGCGGCTAGGCGGCTACAACCAGCCGGACCCCACCGAGGGAAGGTTGCCCGGGGCGGGCCCTTTGCTACCTGTCAGCCCTTTGGCCTTTGCGAATGCATCCGCATGAACCCTGTGGCCCTGTGACCCTGTGGCTCTGTAGCCCTCCACCTTGTGACCCGGTGGCACAGCTATCATGGGTCGTCTCGCTTGGGTTTGGGTGTCTCGGGAGCGTATACTGTCCTGCAGACTGATTCCAAAAGTCGTTTCCATCGCTCTATCTCTCTCGCACCTACACGGCACGCCCCATGAGACCGAGGGACACAGTGACGAAAACGACTCTCGGAATGAGTCTGTAGCACGCCGAGCGGCGCACACTCGACGCATGGGACGGGGGCGCGGGCAGCCACGCTGGAATCGTCATGACTTAATTCCCTGCTTCACCTCGCCCTGCCGCTTTCACCCCGAAAAAAGAAGATAAAAAATAATGAATGTGTGTTTTTTAATGAATCGGCGTGTATTTGCACAGCCCAGACACTTTGTTGGAGTTACACACGTGTACACTTTTTTTCCGGCTCCGCCTCACCGTCCCCACAGTTTCTCTCTCTCTCTCTCCTCTCTCTCTCTCCCTCTCTCTTCTCCCCTCTCTCTCTCCCTCTCTCTTCTTCTTCCCCCCTC
>NW_023144621.1:14332784-14368141 GCF_012932325.1 Thrips palmi | reverse complement strand
GGCGGGGCGGGGGGGGGGGGGCGGGGCGGGGCGGGGGGGGGGTGTGCGAGGTCGAGGTGCAAGGTCCGCACTAGGCCAACAAGTTGCGTTTGGCATGGCGATCGAAAAGGAACGTTATGGTGCATTGAAAAACCAGGGACTAAAATTCTACCCGCGTTTTGAGCTCCAGAGTCACCAACAGGCCAACAGGAATCGAACCGAGCTTGTGACCCTACCAATAGATTCCTCGTTCAGAGAGCAATCCATTGGTCACACGTAGTTCGGTTCGAGTCCAGCGACACTGAAGCTCGAAACGCGTCCGGGATTTTGACCGCCTCCACCGGTCTTCTCTGGCCCACTGTGTGCTGGTCGCCCTGCGCTGCGGGCAGCGCTTAATAATTTGCTGAGCCGGTGTTAGTAGCCGTATAGCCGTCCGCTTGTCAGCACATCAGTGCCCGGCCAGCCGAGACGCGGCGGGGGGAGGAGAGGGGGGTGGTTGCAGCGGCGTGCGCGCAGCTGGGGCGTCGCTGTGATCTCTACTTATCCGTCCCTGTCTCGCACCAGGGCTCCTTTCGGGCCGCTCTCCCTCCCTCTCTCTCCCACTCGCACCGTCCCCCGTGGGGGTTACTGCGTGCAGCGGGTGATGGACAACCGCGGGGCGCAGGGGCGGGCCGGCCGCGCGCGAACCCATGTGGTCTAGTGCCCACCGCCGTGCGGCGCCGTGCGGTGTTGTCTGGTTCTTCCCTTCTCCCCCTCACTCCCTCGCACCCCGCCCCACCTTGCCGCGCGCCGACCGCACCACCACCGCACACAAAAAGGAGAGCGCAGCGCCGCCCTTTGCACACACACACACACACACACACGCACACACACACACACACACACACACACACACACACACACACGCACGCGCACACACACATCGGGAAACAATTTTTGGGTTGCGGAGGTTGCTTTTGGGGCAGCCGCGAGACTGCGGCTTGCAGCAGCAGACTGATTCCGGGAGTCGGTTTTTCGCGTCGCTCTGTCTCTCTCGCACTCATGGGGCGTGCCGCTTAGGTGCGAGAGAGACAGGCAGAGCGACGAAAAACGACTCTCGGAATCAGTCTGCTGGCCCGGGCCGCGAGGCGAGGCACCGAGTCGGACTCGAACCGCGCGGCTGGGTGTTGCATTGTTTTATTGTTTTACTTTCATTTCGGTGGCCGTGCGAAACGTAAGCGAGTCGGCGGAATAATTATCATTTCTCGGAAAAAGCGTTCCGCTTTGTCGTTGCCGTGTGGAAAGTTGTTGCTGCTGCTGCGAAGGATGCGAAAACCGGGTCCGGGGTCGTTCGGTTGCGCTGCAGTCGGATTCCGAGAGTCGTTTTCGTCGCTGTGTCTCTCGCACTCACGGAGCGTTCCCGAGGAGCCGTCAACTTGTACACTGCTTCGCACCCAGGCTGTATATTACTCCGCTAAAAATGAATAAATATTACCGAATAGACCCCGCTGAAATCATACGTAGTGTAAAAATCAGCCGAAGACGGTAGTATGTGACTATATTACCATGTATTACTGCATTACTTCGTGCACGCGCGATGAGAGTTGACGACCCCTCGTGCGTTCCGCTTGGCTGCGAGAGGCAGAAAGCGACTGTCGGAATCAGCCCGCTGTGCCTGCAAACCGAGACCGTGACGTGGCGGTCCCTGCTCCGGGGGCGCGCCACGGCGTCGGAGACTGTGGGAGACTGTCGGAGACATCCCCTTTAACCCACGCACTCCGGCGTCGTGTGGGGTCACGACGGTGTTGGTGTGGGCCGTTTGTTTGTTTGCACGCAGCGTCACGCTGGCATCGAGGACTTGCTTCCGAGACCGGAGGAGACAGTCGGACGGGAAAGACTAACGCGCTCACCGACGGGCAAACAGACAGGCAGGCAGACAGGCAGACAGGCGGGCAAACAGACAAACAGCATGCGGACAGACACTCAGACGGAAAACCAGACAGACGGGCAGAGACGTGGACTACCTGCAGCACACGGACTGACCCAGAGAGCTGACACACTGACGGACAGACAGCCAGATAGACTGACAGGCAGACGGATAGACGCACAGAGCAGACAGACAGACAGGTAGGATGCTTGACCCCCGGGGGCAATCAAGTCATTTGGAGAGACCCCGAAAACGGGCCGGGGAGGGCTCCGAGGCTGGGCCCGAGGTCAATTTGTCCGAATTCAAGGCCCCGAGCATTACGCACCTTCAGCTTGTTTGTGCTCTGATTCGGTTAGCGCATTCAAAGCGCTGGCGCTGCTGGGCTGTGAGCCTGGAGCCCCGGTTTCTTCCGTGCACAGTGGGTCAGAAGACCGGTGGAGGCGGCTGAAACCCCAGACGCACTTTGAGTTCCAGAGTCGCTAAATGGGACTCGAACTGAACGTGTGACCCCACCAACGGATTGCTCTCCGAATGAGGAACCGTGTGGTGAGGTCACACGTTCGGCTCGTGTCCCATTTAGCGACTCTGTAGCAAAAAAACGCGTCTGAAGTTTTGACCGCCTCCACCGGGTCTTCTGGTCCACTCTGCCTCGGCCTCAAAACCCCCCCAATCCAACCTCGAGACACGACCCGGGGCACGACATAAAACGACCTTCAAAATTCAGGACCCGAAGTCTGGCAGGGATTGGGCGCCGAAACGCTGCGCGCGGAATAAGGCCCAGACGGCTTTCTGGGTGTGGCGTCCGACTGACGCGACGACTGTGTGAAGGCGAGGAAAAAATGAGAAAATAAAAAGCACCGTAAGTGGCGTATTATTCCTCCAAGGCGCCTGGAAATACCGCGGCACGCTTTCGGAAATAATTCCCCATTCATGAATTCGCGTCGTTCGCCAATTTCGTCGCTTTAAATCAGGACGGCAACGGACGCGGTCTCCAATTTTTCCCTTGCATTTCCCCCACTTTTAATAAGCTGGATTATTCCCCCTCCTCTCTCTCTCTCTCTCTCTCTCTCTCTCTCTCTCTCTCTCTCTCTCTCACTCACTTTCTCTCTCTCTGATTCCCCTTCACCGCACATTCGCCTGGCGCCACGGAAGAGCACCCATAGAGCAAGATTCCAACACCTCCGTCGTCTCAGCCCCCCTCTTCCTCCTCCTTCTCCTCCTCCTCCTCCTCCTCCTCCTCCTCCTCCTCCTCCTCCTCCTCCTCCTCCTCCTCTTCCTCCTCCTCCTCCTCCTCCTCCTCCTCGGCCGTTATGCCACAGTTGTGTGCACGGACAGCTCTGTAGAATCATTCCAGCTCGGCTAACTCGGCGCGCTTCTCGTCTTAATTTGCAACGTGTTTAAAAAGGGAAAATCCCCGCGATTTCCTGTTATTTTCCCTCCCTTTCCATCTGTTTTTTTTGGTTGAGCCTTTTCGGGACTCGTCTGAGACGTCACGCCACGGCCGGCCGCGTGGCGTGGTGGGCGGGAACCCGTCACCGAACAGTGCCACTGCGATAAGCTTCTTTTTCTTTAAAATAATTTCAAGTTTTAATTGATGCACTAAAAAATGCGGATTTTTTTTGGAAACAATCTATTGGTTCAATTTTGATTCAAGAAAATATGTTTTTGAAGCGAGACTTTTACTCGTACAGATCCACAAGAATATGGAAACCTTCTTTCTAAGTGAGTGGAGGCTGAGTCCGTTTTTTTTTTTGTTTTATTTTTTTCGACTCTATGCTTCAATTTTGGACGCGTTTCGCGGTTGGCTCCCCTGCAGACTGATTCCAAATGTCTCTTCCGTCGCTCTGTCTCTCTCACTCCAATGCGGAACGCCACACGAGTGCGAGGGAGACGGAGGCAGCGAGACGCCTGCTCCATTCGCGGTCTGGCGGTTCTCGCGCGACAGGCTGCTCAATCGTATTCACAAAGCCTGTCCACCTGGCCGACTGAAATAATCGCGTCAGCTCGCAATAATAATTAATAAGGCGAGATAATTTTCGTCCCGCAGCCTAAAGAGGCGTGGCGGTAATCTTCTGGTAGAGTGAAAAAAAAAAACACCTTAAAAAAATAAAATAGTTGAGTGTGCTCTCGACACTGCTGCCACCCTGACGGGCCAAAAGCACTCAGGCTAATTGCTGTGACACCACACTGGCAGGCAGGCTGGCCAACACTGCGGTCAGTAGTTCTGCAATCTCTATTCATCGGGGAGGCGGAATTCACAATCATTGAGCCGATTGGAAAACATAAAAGAAAACACTGCAAACTAACATATAAAGTTTCATATTTTTCCTCACACAACCTCGGTTCAACTGCACAGTTTCGGTAAATTGTGCAATACTCAAAATACTTTTAAAAAACGCACAATCACGGTTTAAGTGGATAGTTTCGGTAAACAGTGCAGTTTTGACGGGTCTGAAAAATTCGAAATACAAAAAACGGGAGCTGTTTGTTGGCTACACTGCGGTCGCGTAGCGCGAAGGTGCGGCGGTGGACCTGCCCATCCCTTCGCCTACCATCGTGATCTCTGCATTTCTCGTCTCCCCAGATTAGAAAAGAAAGGGATTACAACGTGAGCCTTAATGCGAGTTATCCTCCATTCCGCTTCGCGGTTGGCTGCACTGGCGCGGTGCACTCGGCGGCACACCAAAGTAGTTTAGTTACCAACTATCGGTTCTACCAACAGAAAAAAAAACAAAGTTCTAAAATGATTGAAACGGGCTTTCAGAGCACGGAATATCCTCGTCGCAATGAATTCCCTTATGGCAGGAAGTGTAAAAGGCTGCTGGACAAGACGGACGCGCGCTTGTTGTATTCATGAGACAGGTAGGACGCCCCCCTCCCCATTACCCCCACCAGAGCGCCGATCCCGCGCGACGCTCTGTCTCTCTCCCACTCGCGGGGCGACCCCGTTGGTGTGCGAGAGAGACATCGGGCCTGAGAGATGGCGAAGGCTGAGTTATGCGATCGTTTCGGCGAGAGGGGCCCGTTTGAATACGAGAGAGGATCAGGAGAGCGGGAGATGGAAGGTGCCACGCGCACACACACACACACACACACACACACACACACACACACACACACACACACACACACACATGCACGCACGCACTCGTAGGCCTGTTCCGGTTCCACTTCATTTGCCCGCCCAGCAGACTGATTCCGAGAGCCGTTCTCGTCGCTCTGTCTCTCTCGCACCCAATACGAGACGTCCCAAGAGTGCGAGAGAGATAGAGCGACGAAAACGGCTCTCGGAATCAGTCGGCCTGGCTCTCATGGCTTGGCTTTGTCCTGCTTCCCCTGGGCTGCTACTCCACTGCTGGCCGGCCCGACCGGGCGGCTCTGGAGACCGGCACGTCGGGTCACTACAGTGTGCCGGCGACATGACCGCCGGCTGAGGAGTCAGTAATGCCAGCGGAATCCATGTTTGCTGGCACGCCAAGTGCGCCGAGTGCGGGGCCGAGTGCGTGGAGGGGAGCCAGCCCAGCGAGCCAGCCCGGCGAAGCCCCTGCCAGCAGGCAGTCCCGCTCGGCTGCTCTGCCGGCCGTGTGGCCTATCCTGGACTCCGCGGGGGCCTCAGTGACCGACACTTGACTTGACTTGAAAGGCTGGACCATAACTGATTCTATGCTGGTGCGGGTCCGGTAACTGCCATGCTTGCACTGCACACCATGACTAAACTGCAGGTGCGGGGGATGAAAATTTCGGAACCTTGCACCGAGGGGTGGGGTAGCCAACCAAAGATTTTCATGCACACTGGTAACTGAATTATTCGAATTTTTGAAAATACATTTATTACATGTGATTGTTTTTGATTGGTTGATTATTATATCACTGATTATTATAGATATTCGAGCGCCGGCCTCAAAATGCGGTCAGGGTGTCGGAAGTCTCATATTGCTGACCTCGGGTGGCCACTGCGTGCAATCTAGCTGCCTCCCTTGCACTCTTTAAACCGTACTCTTTCGTGCCCCGCCTCGGAAAGGCTTTGGCCTCAGCTAGTTTGGGAGCAGTTGCCTTGCAGAAATGGTCTAAAAGTGAATAAAACTGAACAATTTTTTGTTAAAAAATTTGTTTAAAAAATTGTTAAAAAAATTGTTGTTTTTTTTTTTAAAAAAAAAAAAACTATTGCAGAAATAAAGCCCATTGTAGTCAATTCTATGACACTAAGTATCCGTTTCTCGATTTCCGCTTTGCTCGGCACGCGTGTCGACGCACTGCCATCCGATTGGTCGGACGCACGCCAATTGGATGGTTCCTCTTCGACTTTGGCGGCCGTCCTCTGAGAGCTTCCCGAAGGAGAACGGCCGGGAATGCAATTCCCGAATTATGGGGTTTGGCCTTGCCGGCCTCGCCCGCCCTTTGGCTCACTCTGTATAGGCAGCGTCCAGGCGCTCGCTGCTGCTTTCAGGCCAATCGCCGGCCTCCATTTTTTGCAGCATTTTCCCCCTTTTCTCTATTTTTGTCATTTTTATTTTTTTACTGGGGCAGTGACGCCCTGGCAGGCTGCCGGTGCCGAGTGTTTTGTCTCTGCGGGAATGATGGCGGCTTTCCTTTGTGCATCGCCTCAGTGGTTGCCGAACACTCGGAAGCAGCCGAACGCTTTCGCGGAAAATTACTGAATTACTGTGCAGCGCTCACAGCGAGAGGGAAAGCCTGTTTTCCTCCCTAACCAATGAAAGTCGCCCCCATGTTTAATCTCCATATAACGATAATAAACAGCTTACGCGTTTAGGCCTCCACACGTTCCCCCAAGCTTTGGCTTCTCCTCATGTCACTGAACCGCCCAGATGCTAACGTAATTCTGGAAACTCAATGCGTGGAGACAAATTTGTCTGCGAACGCTGGCAAATTCGGTGTGAAAATGGTTTTGTCACGGTGTGTACCCTGCATTAGTTCTACTTCGTCAACGCATCGATTCTATCAGCTTTGGAGCAGGCGGTGGTTCAGTACAGTCCCGCAAAACGATCCGACATGGCCGCTTTTCCGCCGATAACTATCATACATACGGGTTCCATCGTACCTTTCGACCAGGCGGTGGTCCAGTACAGTCGCGATAAACGCACCGACATCACCGCCGATAATTATCACACTCTGCTTCCATCATACTTTTCGAGCAGGCGGTGGTCCAGTACAGTCGCGCAATAACGCGCTGCAGCGCCGCGCTCTCTCTTTCCCATTATAAATCGGCGGCGGCGGTGGCTGCACTGGAATGGGATCCGCAATTGCCGCGGGCGGGATAGCAGGCAATGTGCATAAGTGAAAGCGGGCAGAAAATAGCGAAAATAATGAGCTGTGAAATTGTGCCAGCCCTAATGGCTTCCTCCATTAAGGGCGTCCACCTTGACAAACTAGTGCGTCACCGTCTCCGCGACCCGATTGGGTGAAGGCGAGAACAAAAGAGGCTCGCCCTCCAAGGCGATTTCCCGCTTGGCAAATCGATGATCAGTGCGAAGCAGACGACGTTTTAGCAGACGACGTTTCGACGCGTGCGCAACAATAATAGCGGAGGCGACAGCAGCGCACCCGAAAGGAGGAGGCGACGCGGCAGAGAGGGAAAAAATTGGTGTGGGAGGCGGGAGGCAAATTATCATCATTTTTCTTGCGCTTTCGGCCGCCTGCAGCTTTCAGCTGGCGCTTTCGGCGCGTGTATTATTGCGTCGGGGCGCAGATTTAAAGGGCTCAATTTTCACACTGCCTTGTGCATAAAGTGGGCCGCGCTGAGCCGCTGGTTCTCAGCATCCATCTGCGCTAGGATTTCCCCCCAGGCGCCTCCAGGCCGCCTCCAGGGCCTGCTAATGGAATTGTGCTCAATTTGCGCGGGAAAGCGGTGGAGAAAGAAAAAAAAGACAAGGGTCGCAGGTTTTTTGATTGGAGTGTGAAAAAGTCGGCAAGGTCAGGTCGAGTCCTCAGGGTGGTGTGTGCGGAGTGGAAATCAGTCACGGAGGGATCGACTTGAAATGTGCATTCAGCAATGATGGTGACATCTGATTTGCGTTCCTTTTGTTGCAGGTGAGGCCTGGCTGGTGACTCAACTCCGACCGAAGTCAGCGGTGTGTACACTCTTCGGTGTTTCAAACACCGCGAGACCTGCAAATACATAATCGTAGCCTTGCCAAGTCAAGGAGGGCCTCCCCTTCCGTGCAGTGCCAACGGCAAACGGCCTCGCGCCTCTCCCCCGACCCAACAGGTGTTAATTTTTACTTTCATTCCCTAAGAGCCGTTTATGTTTGTATAATCCGGCCATCGGGCAGGGCCGCGAGGCCTAGGGGGCAGGGCGCGCAGGGCCGTCGAGACACTCAATGGCTGTTTATGCGTTTGAATGGACCGCCTGGCCGCGCCGCCGCCAGGGCCCCGCGGGGCGTTTAGCCGGTGGCCCCAGAGGAGGTCGGTGCAGCGCCGCGGCTGCTTAGCAGAGTCTTCCCCGTTGGGAGCCCGCCCCCGCAAGGCTGGGATACTCGTCCAGTAAAATGACTTCGTAAATCAAGGAAAAAATATATCTTTTTTCAAAACTTGTTTTATTATGAGCGGAAGCGGAAGAATTTAATCGAATCAATATTTCTTAAAGATCAAAACGAGAAAAATTGAAAGAAACATTTTTAGCAGATGATACATTTATGTGCACACAGCTCGGAACACAGCTGTAATTTTCTGAGCTCTCTGCCAAAAAAATTGGGTGTCTTCATTTCCTTCTTTAAAAAAACAATCCAAAAGAAAATCAATTTTTTGAAGGGGGTGGGGGTGGGGGGTTCTCGGCCAAAAACGTGGTGTCCATTCCGCTAATTGGTCCACGCACTTAAACTTGGAGTGGTAATCGGCCCGTGTGCTCATCGTTAATAGCGGCCTCTTGATTACAAACCACTCCGAGGCTCTGTGCTGCGCACCCCATTGTTTTGCTCGGCGCGTTTAGCGTAATCGGAAATGTGGCGCGCGGAGGGAAATAGTTTGCATTTGCATTTCGAAAATGAGAAGGCAGGTGGGCGCCGCCGCGAGCCACGGCCCGCCCTTTGAATGTTACGACTTGAGAAGAGAAAAAAAAATGATTCAACTGAAAATGAAGTGAATGCATTTTGCGGTTCGTGCAGCTCTGTGTTCTGATCTGTCTGGTCTCGGCGCCGACCCGGCGACGCACAGTGGGCCAGAAGACTGGCGGAGGTGGCCAAAACTCTAGATGCGTTTTGAGCTCCAGAGTCCGCTTAACAATACCCGAATTAAACATGTGACCCTCGCATGGGATCACTCGTTCGGTTCGGTCCCATTTAGCGACTCTGGAGCTCAAAACGCATCGTGAGTTTTAGCCGTCTCCACCGGTCTCCTGGCCCACTGTGCGGCGGCTGGCCCCAGGTTGACGTCGCAGCTCATTTTCTCGCCTCGTGCGTGGGAACATATCGGAGGGGGAGGGGAAGAGGAGGGGAAAGGGGGCTTCTCAAGTAATCAAGTCGCTCAGGAGAACTTGTGTCGTTAGCAGAATGTCAGGTCAGGCAGGGTGCCGCCGCCTCCACGGTGTTCCACACGGGGCTGCTCCAGAGAGAGAGAGAGAGAGAGAGAGAGAGAGAGAGAGAGAGAGAGAGATGTCGGACTCTGCCGAGATTGTCTCAGCGCAACGAGGTGCGAGTTGGCCGAAGTGCGGTCTAAACAGGGGGGGGGGGGGGGGGGCACATTGGACACTCCCCTGACCTCCGCGTATATGCAACGCCACTTTTATGCCACCGTCTATACTGGCACGGTCTAAATCATCACTGAATGAGTGTTGGAATTTCCCCGTCCACACATCAAAGTTTCCTAAACAATTGTGTTATCTTTTTCAAACAATTTTTTTCAACAATAGTTTACAGTAGATAAGACCTGTTCTCGTGAAATTTTCCTAATCCAAAGGTATCTCCTACCAAAAAAAAACCTGCTTTGTGGGTATTTGAACCTGAAGGCGTGAGGTTAGCAGGTGGACATTCCTGACCACGCGGCCACGACACCAAGCGCGGCAATGCGATGCGGACAGTCCCGCCAAAGCCCCAATATTCCCGTTCGCCGGCAATGTCTTTCACCCCGGCTGGCTGGGCTGGCTGGCTGGGTCGCTCCCCTCGTGCTGGGCGTGCCGCCATGCTGCTCTGCTGCTGGGGTGTTGTCCACGGCGGGCCGCTCAGCAATTCATGAATGAGATTTGTTCCCTGCGAGACTGTGCGTGGCGGGGCCCGCCTGCCTGCTGCCTGCCTGCTGCCTGCCTGCTCGGTCTGGCCGGCTGGGGCTGCCTGCCTGCTGCCTGCCAGCTCGGGCTCGCCGAGTCGCGCCCCGTGTATTTTATATATGAGCCACGCCGCCTCGGCTATGCAATGTGTTCGGCATCGGGAGTCAAGGCGTCGATATCACATCGATTTCCCTCGGAAATAAAGTTTGCCGGATTCTGGGAGAGAAAAAAGTGTTGCCATGAATATCGAACAAGTTGAAAAGGCGGCTGAGCCTCTGAGCCGCGCAGCACGGCGCCACTTGCTTGCGGTTGTCCTTTTTCGACGCTTTCAAATTGTTTTCCTCTCTCCGTCAGGCGCCAGAAGTAACACCTTTTGAGTTGGAAATTTGTCACACCTCCACGGTGCCGCCATGTTTGCGAGATGAGGCGGGATTCTTCGCCTTGCCGTGTGCAGCCTACTCTATTTTGGAAGACGCGCGCTAAGCAGCGACGCACGGTTCGAGGAGGAACTCTTCTTGCTTCCGCCTGTCCGTCTGTCTGTTCGACCTTCCGTCCGTTCACTTGTAGTCTGCCTGATTGAAATTGCGGACCGGTGGACCGAGTTGGCGTACACCCCCCCCCCCCGGAGGGGCCAACCCCCACACTTTTCTACACACACTCACTGTGTGTCTTTTTTTTCGCTGCCCCAGTGCCATCGTTTTGTCGCATAAAATCATCCGCCACTTATCCCGTGGCAGGCCGTGTAGTACATGTCCCTGTAAAGTGCTCGTTGTCTCGCCCCCACGCCCCACCCCACCCAAACCCAGTCTGGCAGTCGCTTTTTTCCTCGAAACGGGCACGCCCCCCCCCCCTCCCCTTTTCCATCTTCTGACCTTCCCCTCTCCCACCACCTCCCCCGCGGCGCCGTGGGCCCAATGCCGAAGGGTTGGTTCCGCTAACGACATACTGTCTCACCTTCCCCCCTCCCCCCTCCCCCAGCTTTCGTTTGATACGTGATAGGAATCATCCCCGAGTCGAAGGCAGCCCGGCGCAGCCCGGCCGTCCGATTTTCGCTCAGCTGTGTGTTATGTGTCAGAGCAGCCTATCTGACGGCATGCAGCCGGAATGCTAACTCGGGGTGAGTCTTTGGCACTTCACCGCTCCGGGAAATAATGGCTCGGAATTCTATCACCACGTGCCATTTTACATTGAATTTTTTTTTTTCGTTTTTTAAAAGCCGGTGTTTGCTTGTTTTGTTTTTTTTAATGGCAGTGGTCTGTCTACCTTCAAGAGGAAGCCTGCCGGGAACCTCATTCATTTCTTAATATTCTGACTGTCCACATGTCTGTTATTGACATGACTGTTATTTTCGGTGGTATTTTGTACCAAGTTCCTTGTAACGTTTGGATTGAGTGTTTAAATTTGTTTTTAAATTTGAAATCTGTGTTTACTTTTGTCCGCCTCGACGGGGCGTGTCGTCAGCGTCCGGCCGCGTCAGCCCGGCCATTCCACATCGCGACCCGCAAAAAAAGCAGCGAGAAAAAAAATAAGAAAATAAATAATTAAAGAACGGATTCCGCTATTTGGCGCGAGTAATTTGCTAACTTTGCCGTCCTTACAGCGCGGCGGGCCGCCAACGCCAACGAAAGTACCGCCGGGAAAAAGTCAAGAATCGCAAATTAAAACTTCCCCTAATTATGAACATGCTCGTAAAAAGAGAGAGAGAGAACAGCAAGACGGATGCGGCTTAACTTGTAAAGCCGCCGAGTGACCGCATGTTCCGGCGGGGAGGATCTTACCCTTCCTCTACCGCGAGGAAAAGAATCGGCGGGACCATTTCTCTCATGGCCGCTGATGTGAATCCAGTCAGAAATTTTTTGATATATCAGAAAATAAAGGGTGGATATTCTGCCAACTTATATCAGATCTTGAGTTCTGACTAATATTTTAGTTTAGTGAAGAAATCAGAAAATTTGGCCACAGAGATATCAGAAACACCAATATCAGAAAAAGGTGTTAAAAAATATATCAGAAAGGAGACATCTTTGAACATGAACATCAGAAGTTTTCTGATATGCGAAAGCATCAGGAAATTTCTAAGTTGATTTACACCAGAAGGTTGCAGAGAATTGTCCAAAAATGATTGATGTTCCTTATTTCTGCCAGTGTTATCGTAACTGTGACGTGGATCCCAACTAGCCTTCCGATAGTGCTCACGCTCAATCCCTTCGCCGACGCGTCCGCCGATGCCCCCCTTCCCCCTTCTTTCCAATTTCCTCGGCACAAGTTTGCTCGTCTCTTGTAATGATTGCCTGTTGAGTTATTTCATCTTCGCCCCCATCTGCCCGTTATAGTTTGACAGTCCCGGAGGCAGCGGGCTTCTTTTCCAACAACGTGCGGCTCGAGTGCGAGAGAGACAGAGCGCGACTCTGTGTCTCGGCGTCGGTCTGCAGAGCCGGGGCAGATTCCTCAAGGCGGTCACGGGACGGAGGTCGGAGGAACAAAGTCGATGATGTTGTTGCTGCTGCTGATTTTGTCATTAAAGTTGTTTGGGCTCACCAACAATTATTATTTTTATTAATTAGTCCTGGCTGCGAGTGCTGGACGGTGTGCCAATCAGACCTGTTTACGGTGCCACGCCACAAAAAACGACCCATTCCCCTCGCATCATGTTGTTCTTGTTTTTGTTGTTGTTTCACCCGTTGTTTTTGCCGACATTGTCGTATTTCCACACATTTTCAGAGGTTTTACCCAGGGACCCTGCTGGTACCTGGCGAGCTGGCGGCTTCCTAGCTTTGACGTGTGTGTGCGTGTGTTATTTGAGAGTTATTGAGCAAGAAGGAAAAGGGGGCGAAATGGGGTCCATTCGGTGATGTCCATTACTCGGGCATTAGAGAACCTCTCCTCCTCCTCCCCCCCCCCCTCGCCACCACACACACACACACACACACACACACACACACATACACGCTCTTACGGTGGTAATCCAGACACACTCCGTCACACACAAGACCACAAGCGGGCATAGACCCCTCCGACGCTCCCCCCCCCCTTTTCTCTCTCTCATCAACACACCTGCACACACTAACACACCTACACTCACCTACACTTACCTACACTCACCTACACTTACCTACACGCACCAACACACACAGAGGTCAAGTACCCGAAGTAGCCGCTAGCTACTCGCTGCCTGTGAGGTGCTGCCGACCTATGATGACGCATAGGCCCTCCTGTGGGCGATGCTGGCGGTGGTGGGCGGCCAGTGGGCAGCACACAGTGGGCCAGAAGACCGGTGGAGTCGGCCAAAACTCTAGACACGTTTTGAGCTCCAGAATCGCTATATGGCGCTCAAACCGAACGAGTGACCTCACCAATGGATTGCTCTCCATGTGGGGTCACACGCTCGGTTTCAGTCCTGTTTAGCGACTCTGGAGTTTCCGGCCGCCTCCACCGGCCTTCTGGCCCACGGTGAGGTGCGGTGCGGGCGCACTGGGGATTCGGGGATGGGTCAGATGGAATGGGATCGGATGCGATGGCCCGATGGGCCGGATCCCCGAGTCCGGCACTGATCCTTATTCGAACGCGTTCGCTATCTACGAGAGGGGACGGCCCAACGTGACAGCACCCCCTCCACCCCCTCCACCCTGATGGACGTTCACATAAAGAAGGCGATTGAAGAGCGTTGACGCGTACGTGGGGATCCTGAGCCCTCAATCCTATATATAATCCCAGCCAAGGAGGGCCGCCTGCCTCGGCCTGCCCCCACGACGCCAAGTGTCCGGCCTCTCTCTCTCTCTCTCTCTCTCTCTCTCTCTCTCTCTCACGGCGTCCAGGCATTACCAAAATCGGAACATTACGCTGGAAGGCTTCAAGGCCGTGCGGACTGCAGGGTCGCCCCCCTCCCCTCCCTCCTCCCCCCCCCCCTCCCTCCCTTCCCCTCCAGCCCCGGTCAGCCCGTTCGTTCCAAATATCCGGCGCTGCGCTTGGTAATTAGAAAGGGGCATGCCTGGGTCGGATTCGCCCGGTCACTGGCAAAAGAAAATAAACAAAAAGCGAAAAGGAACGAGAAAATTTTTGTGAGCCAAACTAGTGATTGAAGCGTGAAATTTTCAAAGCACGGCGTTGGTGATCAAATTTAATCCGAACGAAGTTGTTTTTGAAGGTGCGGGCTTGATCCGACAGACTGCCTTACTCTTTTCGGCACACACCATTTTTTTTTTTCATTCTTTTTTTTGTTGGCGTGTTCCGATCGAACGCTGTTTGCCGCCGGGATCACCGAGGGGCTTAACGCCACGCCTGGCTGTGCCGCACACCACTTGCGGGGCAGACGGAGCCGGCAGTCGGGGCCGGCAGCCAGGGCTGGCAGCCAGGCCTGCAGGCTGCCTGCAGGTCGCCGTTAACTCATTTATAGACGCCTGTTGCGGCCAACTTTGGCGTCACAGGACCGTTACGTTACACCCCTTCTTGGACCGGGAGGACGTTACACCCCCCGGCAGAGAGAGGGAGAGGGAGAGAGAGAGAGAGAGAGAGAGAGAGAGAGAGAGAGAGAGAGAGGGGGGGCAACAGCAGCAAGCAGGGGATCGTTCCGGTTGCAACGACGTCATAACCCCCAAATCGCCACCTCCAGGACGACGTCAGGACGACGCCAGGACGGCGCCGGCCGCCGCCACGTTCGGCCAGGGCCTCAGCCAGGGCCGCATCGGAGGAGACCTTAGCAGCTCACAACGGCGGCCTGGTGATCGTTGTGGCGGGCAGTCTTTCCCCCGGGCCGTCCCGCCGCCCCGCCCGTCCTACAGTGTACAGGGTGTTACTGGAGTGCTAGGATGAGGCCCCGTCAGCCGGCTAGGCCATGTTTACGGTGCAGGGGTCGTGCCGGCCAGGTCGAGCGCCCCGACTGACCGTCCGCTACAGCGTTAGTGGCTGCGGGGCACTGTGGGGGCACTGTGGGGCCACTGCGGTCCCCCTCCCCCGAATTTTTCCCTCCCCCCACGCTCCGCGGCCGCGCGTCCGTCCACCCTCCATTCCAAGTTTAGTTGCCCGTGGCGCTCCCCGCGGCGCTTTCCCACGCCAAACCGCGCGCGTCGCAAATTTACAAACAAACTTTTGATGTGGCGGCCGCCGCCACGCCACGCATCATTGCGCGCCGCCCTCGGAAAAGTGGCGCTGTTTTTCCGGACGGCGGGGAATGGATTTCCAACGCCCGGCTAAACGGCGTGGGCGCGTTCCGAACCGGAAGCAGCGTAACTTTTCCGGAAGTGGCTCGATAGTTTTCCGGAAGTGGTCGAATACATTTCCTGAAGTAGCTCGGACAATTGTCTGCGAGAAGTCAAAGACATTTTCAAAAAGAAGTGCTCCAACATTTTTTTTTGGAAATGGCTGAATTCTTCTCCGGAAGTACTTAGCTGAATTATTTTCCGGTACTGAGTGAACACTTTTCTGGGAGAAGTCAAAGACATTCCCGAAAGGAAGTAACTCAACATTTTTTGCCGAAATGCCCGGATACTTTTCCGAATGTGGCCTAGTATTTTTCCGAATGTGGCCTAGTACTTTTTCGGCAGTGGCCTTATCATTTTCCGGAGGAAGTTACCGAGTGCTCTTCCGGAAGAAGTAGCCATCACTAAAGTTGCTAAAATTGGTCAAGCACGATGTGGTGAAAATTTAACTGACGCTGAGAGTATAGGAAGTTCCGCCCTGCAGGAATCCACAACGTCGCAACGTTCCCTCTTTGTTTTTTTTACACCCTTCTTTTCGGTCCCGTTGCAGTCTGTTCCTTTTTTTGACACCGCTTAGTGTCCATGGCAGGTGGGCTCTCATTGTCCGGCTCAAACAAGCGCCTCTGATTGGAGTACGTGAGCGGGGTACAGGGCGTCAGGCCGTCTCTCTCTCTCTCTCTCTCTCTCTCTCTCTCTCTCTCTCTCTCTCACCTCCCTCTCACTCTGCAAGCCAACCTGCAGCCCATGCGGTACTTCACGGTGTTGATATTTCATTCTTTCCACCCATACAAACACAAAAATTTCACGACATGATTTTATTAAAAAATTTAAGGAAAAAACTTTTTAAAAAATAAAAGAAAGGTTTTCTTCTTTTTAAGAAATCCCCATTAAAAGCCCTCATTACCTATTTGGCAACCGGGGCCGAACCGCTGCGAGGTGAGGGCGGGCAAAAAAAAATAAGCGGAGGAATTGTTTATTTTGTAACGAATTTCAGCGGCTGCCGGCCCGGCAGCGTGTATCCTTGACCACAGTGCGGGCTGACTGTCCACCGTTGTCTGTTTTATACATTCTTCCCTTTTATTCCATTTTCCTCGCCGTTCCGCCTTTGTCGGTTTTTGGCTCCGCTTCGGGGGTGTTACTTCCTGCTCCACCCGTTTCCGGTTTCCTTTTGTTCCCCTCTCTGTCTTGCACATTGTCCGCGAAGCTCACTTTGTTTTTCCTTCTCTCTCTCTCTCTCTCTCTTTTTGCCAGTGCTCTCCGCTCGGCACTTACTTTGGCGACGCCTCTACAGTTTAAAGCGGTCTCGGGTTCGAATACCGCTGGCGTCGGCTTTTTTTTTTTTTCGTCTTCTGTCTCCTTTCCTTAGGGTCGTTCCTCTCGGCCGCGCCGGCGATGCGAGTGAGACAGAGACATTCCGAGGAGGGTGTGCGAGTGAGGCAGAGACAGGAGGGTGTTGGCGCCATTAGCTAAATCTCGTATTGTTTGCTAAGCTAGCAGTGAGGCTGGCGGCCACGCCTCGAGGGCGGCTAGCGCGGCTGGGAGTGCTGCGCTGCTCCACCACTGCCATAAGAGAGCCCAGGCGGAAGAGGAGCATTTTAGGGAATAGGCTTTCCTCCGTAATGCCTGCCGGTGCTGGCCGTGCTGGCCGTGCTGCGGACTGAGAGTCGTCGCTCTGTCTCTCTCGCACCCACAGGGAACGCCCCATGAGTGCGAGAGAGACAGAGCGCCGACTCTCGGAGTGAGCCCGCTGGCCGTGCTGGCGGTGGGCAGTTCGCCAGCTGGAGGCGGGGGAGGGGGAGGCGGACGGGACGAGGCCGCGACATCTTAAGCCTCGACACCCCTAATTTCTGCTTAGCGTCACTCCGGCCGAGTGCAGCCTTGACTGCGCCGGCAGTGTGGTGCGTCGCGCTGCAGACTGATTCCGAGAGTCGTTTTCGCCGCGCGGCACGCTCCGTGAGCGCGAGAGGGACAGAGCGACGAAAAACGACCCTCGGAATCAGCCTCTTGGAGCAAGGCGTCGGTTACAGTGTGGGCGTGGGTGTGAAGGAGCAGCCTCAGGCGGTGTTGTGTTGGCGTCAGATGATGCTGATGAGGGACCGGTGGAGGCGGTCAAAATCCCAGACGCGTTTTGGCCTCCAGATTCGCTAAATGGGACTCAAACCGAGCTTGTGACCCCACCAATGGATTGCTCTCGAAACGAGGAATCTATTGGTGGGGTCACACGTTAGGTTCGAGTCCTGCTGGGCGACGCTGGAGCTCAAAACGCGGCGAGAGTTTCGGCCGCCTTCGCCGGTCTGGTCCACGGTGTAGTGTGGAGTAAAGTGTAGGAAGAGGAAGCCAGTGTAGTGGGGAGTGTGGCAGCACAGTGCAGGAGGGTAGGAGGGCCCCAGGCGCAGCTTCTGGTGTAGGCGCGGGGCGGCGTGGAGGCGGGGCGAGACCCGCGCCACCTCATGCGTGAAGCCTGCCGTTATAAATCTTGACCCCGCTAAGGGGCAGGGCCAGGGCGGCCAGGGCGGCCAGGGTGGGCCTTGGCGCCGGGGCCACGGTCTGGGGGACAGATTAATTTAATTGTTTGTCGCGCCCCGTCCCTGGCCGGGCCTGCCCAATGGGCCTGCCCAATGGGCCTGCCGGGCCGCGACCCTCGCCCTTTGCAGGCAGCGGACTGAGAGTCATCGCTCTGTCTCCCTCGCACCTTACGGGACGCCCCGCGAGTGCGAGAGAGACAGCGCGACGACTCTCGGAATCAGCCTGCGGCCTCGCTTACGTAGCAATCACTGCGATCGGGGTTCCGAGGAGCCCAGAGCTGCACCGCCCCATCCAGCAGTGCAGGCTCCAGCAGTGCAGGCTCCAGCAGTGCAGGCTCCAGCAGTGCAGGCTCCAGCAGTGCAGGCACTGCAGGTGGCGGACAAGGGGACGGCACTCGTAATTGGCTGTTCGGAACAGAGTCGTCAGCGGAAAACCAACTCTGTCTCTCTCCCTCCCCTTGTTCTGCGGATATCCCTCTCTCTCTCCCTCCCTCCCGAGAACAAGTTCGGGCCTAATCGGCTGCCTCCATGCCGCGTCACACCCACGCGGGCCGCGCAAACATCACGCGCTTTGGAAGGGCGTTGCCTGTCTGTCTGTTTGTCTGTCTGTATGTCTGCCTGTCTTTCTGTCCGTCTGTCTCTCTTGTCTGTCTGTTTGCCTGTTTGCCTGTCGAAGAAAACAGACGGTCTGCTTTCTGGATGTGCGCTACTTGTCCAGTTGTTCGGCCGACATAGCTGCCGACTGCGTCTGAAGGATCACGCACTATCCACCACGCGCACTCATCGAGAGAGAGAGAGAGACAGAGAGAGACAGAGAGAGAGACAGAGAGAGAGAGAGAGAGACAGGGAGAGAGACAGAGAGAGAGAGAGACAGAGAGACAGAGAGAGACAGAGCGACAGAGAGAGACTGACTGGCGCCAGACTTTGTTTCGCAGAGGCCTGGCCGAGACCGGCCTACATCCGACTTGTCAGCCAGAAACCTGATCTGATCCGAAGAGAAACCTCTCTGGCTGGGCAGGCGGCGCGCCTCGGCGCCTCGGGCCGAAAACAAGCGCGGAATGACTGCCTCTTGTGTTGAACTGCCCTCGAGCGCCCCTCGCCAACACGCACGCGCACACACACACACACACACACAGCGTGCTGAAATGGCAACTCAGCAGCGCACAGTGGGCCAGAAGACCAGCGCAGGCGGCCTAAACTCTAGACGCGTTTTGAGCTCCAGAGTCGCTAACCTGGACTCAAACCGAGCGTGTGACCCCACCAATGGATTCCTCGTTCGCAGAGCAATCCATTGGTGGGGTCACACGTTCGTTTCGAGTGCCGTTTGGCGACACTGGACGCGTCTAGAGTTTTGGCCGCCTTCACCGGCCTTCTGGCCCACTGTGCAGCGCAGGCCTTGCTCGTCGAGAAAGGGGGGCTTCGAGTGGAGAGCGGGAGCGTGAGTTCGGCGGCAAAACTCTCCGGACGGCAGAATGCTGCACCTCGACACAGAACACCACTCATGGCGATGCGATTGTAGCAGCGAACAACAAGCAGCGCGTAATAAAGACAAGGCAACTTTTGCCCTTCACTGTGAGCCCCGCCACCACCGGGCCTGCGAGCAGACAGACAGACAGGCGGACAGACAGAGACTCATAGGCAAAAGACTGATGGACAGCCTTCGAGAAACCTAGGCCATGACTTTCCAACCTCGCTAGGCTCTGTTGTGATCAAGGGTTTACATATATACACCAAAATTAATCAAAAATTTGATATTTACGAAAAATCATTAGAATTCATCAAAATTCTTCCCAAAATTCGGAATGTTTTGCGCGAAATTCGTTCAAATTCAACTGAAATTCATTTGATTTCCACACCGAAATTCAAAGTATAATTGGCTGTAATGCAATTTTCCAATCTACCGGTACTTTATTTTCAAATATTTTGGCGTGATATTTCTTCGTGGGTGAGCTGTCTTGCTCGTCGTGTCCCCGTCGTGTCCCCGTCGTGTCCCTGCCTGGGCCTCACAGATAAGGAACGACGGACGGACGGACGGACGGACGGACACGGCCCAGCGTCGTGCAGACTTTACGAAGGGGGTCGTTCTCCACATGAGGTCAGGAGTCAGGTTGGGACGACTTGGGCCGGGCGCTGCGAAAGTACCTCACAATTTGGAGCTCAAGTTATTTACGCTCTGGAGGGGGGCGGGGACGGAGGGCCCCCGGGCCATAACATGGTGTCGTTGTCACTCTGGTTGGGAGCGACCCCTCCCCCTCCCCCTCCCCCTCCCACCTGGCCAAATTAAAATAAAAAGGGCGGGCCGCGTGCATTCCTTTCTCTCGAAACTTTTGACGCCCTCCTCGAGAGCATCGTCGCGCCGGGGCTTCCCCCTCCCCCTCCCACTTCTTTTTCTTTGCGGGGTAACAAAGCTCGTTACGTCCTGGGGGTGGGGAAGCAGAATGTGACTAAGAGGGAGCGACAATAACATGCATGGGCATCGGGACAATATGGCCCCGCTTCTTCCACTGCCCTGCCCTGCCCTCCCCTACCCCCAACCCTCCGCCCTGTAGTCCGTGTCCCATCCGTTATCGAGTTATGATTCTGCGATTGAAAAGGGGCCCACCCTGCCCTTGCCACTTCCAAATCGTCTTTAATTAAAAATAATTATTGCCGTCCTGCTGTGGCGAACTGCCCGGCCAACCAACTTTTTTTCACGGCGAAAAATCCAGTAAATTATTAGCAGGAAAAATAAAAGAGGGGGTCGGCGACACGGAGCTACTGTAGTGGGAGGCATGGTGCCACACTGGAGCAGCCGCCGCACAGTGGGCCAGAAGACCGTTGGAGGCGGCCACTCCAGATGAATTTTGAGCTCCAGAGTCGCCAAACGAGACTCGAACCGAACATGTGGCCCCCCCAATGGATTCACCCTTGGAGAGCAATCCATTTGTGCGTTGTTCACACGTTCTGTCCAAGTCCTGCTAAGTGACCCTGGAGCTCAAAACGCGTCTAGAATTTTGGCCGCCTACACCGGTCTTCCGGCCCACTGTTCGCCGGTTGCGATTGCGTGTGCAATTCGCAGTAATTGCTCCGCCCTCGAAGTTTTGCAGGTCGCAGTGTAGTCGCGAATTGCGGCGCGCAGACGGCGCTGCCGTCACGGCGCGTCGCTCCGTCTCTCTCGCACTCGCGTGACGTCCCGTAAGGTGCCGTGAGGGTGCGAGAGAGACGGACAGACGTTCGGAATGATCCACCCGCTGCGTCATCGCCCAAACGGCCACCGGCGGCGTCTTGTGTTGTGTTTTGCAGGGTATTTCTCGTTCTCGCCAAAGTTTGAAAGTTGTTAACTTTAACCACGTGCGGGCCGGCGGGCTGCCGGGCTGCGCGCTGGGGGACAATATGCTCTCCAGCGGAGCGAGGCACCCGCGGCGCACAATTGGAGAGGGAGAGAGAGAGAGAGAGAGAGAGAGAGAAGAGAGAGAGAGAGAGAGAGAGAGAGAGAGAGAGAGAGAGAGAGAGAGAGAGAGAGAGAGAGAGAGAGAGAGAGAGAGAGCACTGAGTCGGATTCGTTCGGCAATCCGCCGACTCGATATTCGTCTGAGGAAGGCGCGGTGAAACCGACCGACTCATGTGCATTTCGTCGCAATTTGGAAACAGTTATTGGTTTGCGTCTCGCGAGGCACGGCGGCTCAGTCGGCAGCGTCGCGGGCCGCCAGACTCGCAGCGCGGGTTCAAACTCCCGGCGGCGCCGGCCCTCACAGTCACTTTCCCTACACAGCAAAATCGCTTCCTGGTTTTCCCAGAGAGCCTAGTGAAGACACATACCTGGAAGTTTCCTGGCAGTTCCTGGGAAAACCACCAACCGTCTTTGCCGCTCCTCTCGGCTGACGACAATTTTCCCAAATTGTATTTGAAAAAATTGTCCTTTACGTTTAGTTTTTCAAGTGTCCCGGAAGGCCTACACATCGCGGACAAAGTATCAGTATGGCTGTAAAGCATCCACGGCACTCATTAGGACTAATTATGATAATTAGGCCATCGAAACTTGCCTGTCTTATTTCCTTCCATGTGGCTAGGAAGGGTTCGCGAGGACGCAACGCCCCCCCCCCCCTCTCTCTCTCTCTCCCTCCCTCTTCCTCTTTCGGGAGAAATGGAGCGAGATAAAACGAGGCCAGCCATCCGGCGCGCTCGCGTCCTCCACGATTTTAAGTGTCGTCGCGAAACAGCCCACTCTGTGGCGGGGCGGGACGGGACGGGGCTGAAAGTTGGAGGCCGTGGAGAAACGGGATGAGTCCTTGGTGGCGGCGCCAAACATCCACACCGAGAACATCCCCTGGACATGCCCTAAAAGAGCGCGCAGGCAGCGTCTCCGTCTCCAGCCTCAAGGAACACACGAATGACGCTGTCCTTGTCATGCGTGCGCTGCTCAAGGACGGGAGAGAGGGAGGGAGAGAGAGAGAGAGAGAGAGAGAGAGAGAGAGAGAGAGAGAGAGAGAGAGAGAGAGAGACGTATCCTCCAGAAAGGAATGTCGCTCGAAGGACGTCACCGTCCAATAATAAAAGCAACGTTTGTTTTCTCTCTCTTTCGCTCCGCGCTCCGCGGCACTCTTCGAGCTTGCATCTGGTCGCGTTTTCATTACGGCCCGGAATGCTGCAAGGGAGGCAGTAAAACGGTCCGTATTGGCGCCACCGCGTTCCTCTATCTGTCTCCCTCGCACTCATGGGGCGCCCCCGCGACGGACGGGAGAGCGACAGAGACAGACGGAGGGACACTTGCACAGTGGGGTGGAAGACCGGTGGAGGCGGCAAAAATTCTGGACGCGTTTTGAGCGCCAGGGTCGCAAAACGGTACTCGACTGAACGTGTGACCCCCACCAATGGATTCTTCTTCGAACGAGGAATCCATTGGTGAGGTCACACGTTCGGTTCAGGTCCTGTTTAGCGACTCGAGAGCTCAAGACGAGTCCAGACTTTTTTTGCCGCCTCCACCGGTCTTCTGGCCCACTGTGCACTGTTAGCTCGGTCGCTGTGACGACGATCGGAACGCACGCATTCTTAATCAAATCGACGTCAGCCTCGTTGGCCGCCCTTTTCCTCCCTTCCCTTTTCCTCCCTCCTCCGTCCGGATGGGAATGTTTGTGTTGCTGTCTCCATCGCTGTGTGACTGCACAGTCAACTCTGTCACCTCAGCACAGTGTAAAATGTGATCGACACTTTTTCCGTTGGTAGTTTGTGTTTCACGTTTCACTTGTACTGTTCGTCAACCAAAGAAAGTTATTTTCAAAAATAAGGATATTTGTGTTTTTATAGCTGTTGGTTTGATAGTTGGTTGACTAAGGTTCTATTGGTCTAGTCGTCTTTCGCCCCTCCTTTCTTCTCTGTCTCTCTCTTTCTCTCTGTCTCTCTCTCGCTCTCCACCTCTCCCTTCCTCCCTCCCCTTCCCCTCTCTCTTTCTCGCCCGCGCTGGGCCGAACCCGAACAGAGGACCCTACAAAGGACCTCTTATCCCGAATGCGAGTACACAAGTGGCCTGCGCGGCGCGCGGCCAGCCGAACAGTCTTAGTCCCTATCAGTAATGGATCAGAGCCGCTTCCTGATTGGCCCGCCGGGCCGGCCTGGCCCCCACCACTTTGCCTCGACCAACTTGCGCCCACACCGTAACACGTATCTAAATGCTCGTTAACAACAAGCTCCCCTTCCCGCCCCTTTCTGGATCCTCCACTGCGAGTCGCTCGCCGAGGAGGTCGCGATATTGCCAAGGTAGCCCCGCCACACAGTGGGCCAGAAGACCGGTGGAGGCGGCCAAAACTCTAGACGCGTTTTGGGCTCCAGAGAAGCTGAACGGGACTCGAACTGAACGGGTGACCCCACCAGGATTGCTCTCCGAGCGAGGAATCCGTTCGTGAGGTCACACGTTGGGTTCGAGTCCCATTCAGCGACTCTCCAGCTCAAAACGCGTCCGGGATCTCGACCGCCTCCGCCGGTCATCTGGCCCACTGTGCGAGGCTATCGCGAACGGGTGGCCGCCAACAACCACGCACTCCTTTTTATTATTTATTTTTTTACAGTGGGCAACGACTCTTGGCTGACGCTTTGGTTTTGTTGGTGTGTTCCAGGTCCGTGCCGCCGAGTCGAGTTGCCCGATATACAGCGCGCGTTATTGGCGAATGTTTCATCGGAGGTCCGACCTGGGGGCGGCCAGGACGGCCGGGATGTCTCTGGGCCGCTGGCGCTCGAAGGCATGCGCACACCGACGCACAGTGGGCCAGAAGACCGGTGGAGGTGGAAAAATCTCTAGACACGTTTCGAGCTCAAGAGTCGCTAAATGGCACTCGAACTGAACTTGTGACCCCACCAGGATTCCTCGTTCAGATAGCAATCATTGGCGGGGTCACACGCTCGGTTCGAGTCCTGTTTAGCGACTCTATGGAGCTCAGAACGCTTCCGGGATGTTGTCCGCCTCCACCGGTCTTCTGGCCCACTGTGCGACAGGCAAGCACGGCGACACAGCGTCAAGTTTCCAATTGCGTTACTCTCGACCGAGTTTTGTGCCGACAGGGTTTTGGGCTGCCTGCATGCTGCGTACCTAATAAACCGAATTCAATTTTCAATCCCGCGTCTCCCGCTCTCTGTCTCTGTCCCTGCATTCTGCATTCATCTGTGTGGCTCTATTGCCTTAACAACCCCGACGAGCCTTCTCTCTCGCACTCACGGACGGGCTGGGCCGCGCGGGTACGTTGGCAACAGGCAGTGGGCCGATTCCGGGAGTGATGTTCGTCGCTCTGCCTCTCTCTCGCACCCATACGGGGCGCCCCGTGAGTGCGAGAGAGAGCAACAAAAACGACTCTCGGGATCAGTCTGCAGTCCCGGCACGCATGCGAGCTGCCCGGGTTGCCTGTGTGCGAGTGTCCTTCATTTCTTAACTCCCCCGACGTTCATGTCAGGGCTGGGATATCCTCGTATTTTTTCAAGGCCTTTCTTCGTCGAGTATGCTCGAGTATGCTCATCCCTTGCGGGATCCCTTCCGAGGTTTAACCGCTCCATTTTTTATTCCCGCCTCTTTCTCTCTTTTTTTTCGGCTGCGGTACTGGGCTGTGCGGAGTGACCCACCTACCTGTGGGCGAGAGGCCCTCCCCCGCCCCTCGCTTGTTAGCTGGCCCGGTCTCATTAATGTAGCACACATCTCTCTCTCCCTCTCTCCCTCTCTGTCTCTCTGTCTCTCTGTCTCTCTGTCTCTCTCTCTGTCTCTCTCTCTCTCTCTCTCTCTCTCTGTCTGTCTGTCTGTCTGTCTGTCTGTCTGTCTGTCTGTCTGTCTGTCTGTCTGTCTCTCTCGCTCTCTCTCGATGCATCCGGTCAGCAATGGCCGATCTACAGAGCGCTTGGGTACAAAGTCCGATCTACAGAGCGCTCGTCTACAGTGACCGATCTACACGGAACTATTTTGAAAAGACCGATCTGTATTTCAAAGCTTTTTTGCTACCTCTGTCAATCCTAAAGTACGACTTGTAAAATTTCGGAACATTCTGTATTAGAAAATATGATAAGCATACTTCGATATAAAGGTTAAAACAACATTTTGAACGTTGTATTTTAACTTTGACAGAGATGGAAAAATAGCTTTGAAAAACAGATCGGTCTGTTCAAAATGGTTCTATGTAGATCAGTCATTGTAGGCGAGCGCTCTGTAGATCGGACTTTGTACCCAAGGGCTATGTAGATCGGCCATTGCTGACCGGATGCATCGCTCTCTCCTCTTGCAATTATTGCGCGGCGTGCGGTTTGTCCCGGCGGAGCGTCGATACCCCCCGCCCGTTTGTTTGGGCCGTCCGGTGTCTCTGGGGCGCGGGGTATGCGCGCGCACACTAAATCTGCATTAGAAACTTGGCGTCGATGGCTCGACCCGGCCCGGCCGGTCGGACCGCGGCCACAGCTGCTACCCGCAGGATTTCTGATTTCTATTCAGCGTGCCACTGCAAAATGTGAAACAGAGTGAAATAGATATACACTGGCACAGAGTATTGACGCGAGGGGGATTCGTTCGCGAAGCAAACAGGCTGGCTGCGAAACTCTGTGGAGTCGTTCCGTGGGGGTCTCTGCCTCTCTCGCACTCATGGAGCGTGCCGTAAATGTGCGAGAGAGACAGAGCGAGGCAGCGGCGTCCCTTGCTGGCGCGGTGTCGACAGTGTGTCGACGGGCGGCTGGAAGGGGAGTTGTTGTCTCACTCGGCTGGCTTCGTTATTTCTTTTGGAAACATTAAAAAGTGGACTTGAACTTGGGTCTTTTTGGAGGAGGCACGGTGGTTAGCAACAATGCGTGCGGGGTCATACCTTGTAACCGCGGCAACCCAGCGATGGCAAGAAGATAGCGCACTTCGTTCCTGAACTACGTGGTTGCGTCTGCCGGCGGAGCCGCCGCTTTAGCAGGGGCTTTCGGTCTGGGGCAAGCCAAGGGCAAGCCAAGGGCAAGCCGCCTCGAACAGGTACCCATTGTCGCCGTATGAAAAGTGGAGCGAGGCGGGATGAGAAATCGGCAAGCGCTCGACGCAGGGCCCGGTCGGCTGTGGACCATGGCGTCCTCTGACGGCGACGGCGAGAACTCTTCGGAAGACGCGGTGGAGGACCGCGGCCACCGCCGGCTGCACCTGCCGTCCTCGGACGAGGAAGACGACGACCTGCTGCCGGGGCGCTTCGTGTTCTGGTCGGCCGAGCGCAGGCAGCGCAGGGCCTTCAGGGGCAGCCGGCACCGGCGCCTGCCGACCGCCGTCGCGTCCGCCGTCGCGGCCAGCGTGAGTACGGCGGCGGTGCCGAGGCGGTGCGGCGGAGGCAGCCAAAAGTCTTGTCGCGGTTTGAGCTCCAGAGTCGCCAAACAGGACTCGAAACGAACGTGTGACCCCACCAATGGATTCCTCGTTCGGCTAGCAATCCACTGCGATACCCCCCTGCAACAAGCAACTATCTACGCCCACTGTCTCGATAACCGACTATCTACGCGCGCTCTCCCGACAACCGGCTATCTACACGAGCTGTCTGGATAACCGTCTATCTGCTTTCTCCACCTCGCGAGATTGAATGCTTTTATTTATCGAACCAATTAAGTTGCCGTCGCAAAACCTTTACCAAAACTTGTCAAAAGTTTGTCAAAGCAAGATTAAGTATGGTTTAAACGGGTCGCTTTAAGTGTCATGGAGAAAAATACTTCGTTATACGACAACCCTAACCTCGCTACGATGTTGGATAGTCGGTTATCCAGACAGCCCATGTAGATAGCCGGTTGTCGGGAGAGCGCCCGTAGATAGTCGGTTATCGAGACAGTGAGCGTAGATAGCTGCTTGTTGCAGGGGAGTATCGACTGGTGGAGTCACGCGTTCGGTTCTAGTCCCTTTTAGCGACTCTGGAGCTCAAAACACGTTCGGGATTCTGACTGCCTCCACTCGTCTTCTGGCCCACTGTTCGAAGACGCCGTCGAGGACGCCGTCGTGGACCCCCGTGGTGGCCATGTCCCCCTGCCCCTCCAGGACCACGCCGGCAGGCGCCAGACCGCCAACCTGTTGACTGGCCGGGAGCGCGTCGAGCGCGCGCGGTCCCGCTCGCCCATCGTGGCCTACGTCACCGCCATCCGGGGCCACCGCGGCCACGCGCCCGGCGCCCCCATGCAGACCCACATCGCGGCGCGCCCGCTCGCGCTGCCGCCGTACCCCTGGTGGTGCGTCATCGGCGACGTGCTCAGTCGCGGTGCGCGGCCGGCGACGCGCTCTGACTTACGTGTGCACGCAGGCAACTCCTCACGACGCCGACCCTCCCGACGACCGCCAGCTTCGGGCTGAGCGGCGAGGAGGATGACGACATGGCGCAGGACGACGACGGCGACGACGATGAGGACGAGGAGGAGCAGGAGGAGGAAGACGATGACGAGGATGATACGCTGTACAGCTTCCCCGTGGCCGACGGTGCCGCCTTCGCCGACGAGGCGGCGGACGAGGACGAGGCCGCGGAGGACGACGAGGCCAACGAGGAGGACGAGAACGAAGACGAGGAGGACCACGAAGACGAGGACGAGCACGAGGAGGACAACGAGGAGGAGCAGACGGAAAGCCAGCAAGCCGGAGAAGAGCAGGTGATAGAGGAGCAGGTGGAGGAAGAGCTGGTCGAGTACGAAGAGCAAGCGGATGAGGAGGACGAGGAGGAGCAGGACGACGAGGACGGCGAGGAAACGGAGGAGGCCGAGGACGAGGACGGCGAGGACGGCGAGGACACTGGCGCCCCGGCCGGCGAGACTCAGACGACAGAGGAGACGGAGGGCTGGTCCAACGCGTCCACTCAGGGCGACGCCGTGGAGCAGGTCGACGACGACGGGGAGCAGGAGGACGAGGAGGAAGAGGACGAGGAGGAGGACCAGGCCGAGGGCAGCGATAGCGACGCGGTGCAGCAGGCTCCTCCCCTGGAACTGCCCGACTGCACTCCACAGCAGCCAGCACCGCCACCACTCCAACCAGAGCCACCACAGCAGGAGGGCCTGGTGGGCTCGCTGCTGGAGATCCTGGAGTGCCCCGTCTGCTACGAGGCCATGCGACCGCCCATCTGGCAGTGCCCACGCGGCCACCTGGTGTGCAAAGACTGCGAGCCCCGGCTGCGGCGCTGCCCGACCTGCCGGTGCCGCGGCCGCTCCCGCAACTGCACCATGGAGAAGGTGCGCCGGTTTCATTCCGTTTTTAATGAAAATAAAATTGTTAATTTGTCGGGGTGCCTCGCTGCGCTGCGCGTGCTCGGCGTGCTCGGCGTGCCGCAGGTGTGCGAGCAGCTGCGCTACCCGTGCCGGTTCCGGGCGAGGGGCTGCGGCGTGGCGCTGCCGCCGGGCGACATGGACGCGCACGAGCAGGCCGCCTGCGCGCACCGGGACTCGCCGTGCCGCGTGCCGCGCTGCTCGTGGCGCGGCGCCGACTCGCAGCTGCGCACGCACGCGCGCACGGCCCACGGACACCTCAGCAAGCCGGGCCGCGCCTGCACGCCCGTCACCATGCGGGTGCCCGTCAGCGGCACCGCGGGGCAGCGCTTCTGCCGCCTGCTCGACGTCACCAGCCACGTCTTCTTCGTGCACTTCCTCGTCAACACGAGGTCCGCGCTCAACCCACGCCCGCAGTGGGCCAGAAGACCGGGGTGGCGGTCGAAATCCCAGGCGCGTTTTGAGCTCCAGAGTCGCTGAATGGGGCTCGAACCGAACGTTTGACCCCACCAACGGATCCCTCGTTCGGAGAGCCATCCATTGGTGGGGTCACACGTTCAATTCGAGTCCCATTTAGCGATTCTGGAGCTCAAAAGGCGTCCAGAGTTTTGGCCGCCTCCACCGGTCTGCTGGCCCACTGTGCGACTCCCCGCCGCGCCGCCGCGCCACCGCACCCTCACCCCCTCCCCTCGGCAGCACGTCGCAGCTGTCCGGCTGCGTGCAGCTGTTCGGGCCGCCGCTGCAGGCGCGCGACTTCGAGTACCGCATGCGGCTGGACGACGCGGACTGCACGCACCACGGCGACCGCGCGCGCCGCGGCGAGATGATCCACAACCTGTTCCAGGTCTGTGATGCCGAGAGCCGTTTTCGTCTCCGTCTCTTTCGCACCCACACGGGGTGCCCCACGAGTGCGAGAGAGACAGAGCGACGACTCTCGGGATCAGTCTGCAGTTAGAGGTTTGCCGGGCCGCGCTTCGCCACTGTAAAACATCCCCCGCTCTTCCTCGGCGGGCAGCAGCCCGTTGTGGTCCAATTAAGGGATGAGGGAAATCTGAACGCCCCCCCCCCTTCGCCGCTCGGTCGGCCGTCTTCCATACACCTTCTCCCCATCTCCCCTTGAACCCTTCCAATGCCGCCCCTCTCCTCTCCATTCGGCCTGAACAGGACGCCCTTACATCACATGCGAGAGAGAAAAAAAAATCGAAAAGCGCCCCGCGCTCAGGATTCGAACCAGAGCCTTTGAACTTCTGGGGGCCGGGCCGCCCTTACCGTCCTGGCACGGGGGAGCGCAGCGGGCCGGGAGACCGGGGGAGGCGGTCAAAATCCCGGACGCGTTTCGAGCTGCAGAGTCGCTAAGCACGACTCAAACCGGACGTGTGACCCCCACCAATGGATTCCTCGTTCTGAGAGCAAACGGTCAAACGTTCGGTTCGAGACTCATTTAGCGACTCTGGAGCTCAAAACGCGTCTAGAGTTTTGGCCGCCTCCACCGGCCCTCTGGCCCACTGTGGGGTGGCGTCGCGAGGTCCGGGGTTCGAGGTTCGAGAGCGACCGCCAACCGTCCCGACGTTCCTTGCGTTCCTTGCGTTCCGCAGGGCCGGCTGCGGCACGGTGGCGGTGGTGGCGGCGGCGCGGACGCGGCGGCCCGGGTGCTGGGCGTGGACGAGGACCCCGAGCACGTGCTGCGCGGCGCGCGGGCCTGGCGGGTCCACCTCGGCCTCAGCAGGGCGTGGCGCACCTCCACGCGCGCCGCCAAGACCCCCGTGCGCGTCACCGTCACGCCCAGCCTCACGCGCCTCACAGAGCCACCTTGATGCAAATTGCATTCGGACGTGTCCTTTTACACTAGTCGTCGTGTGTGTGTGTGTGTGTTTCTGGGCGCACGTGTCTTTGATTTGCTGGGGCACCTCCGCACTGTACCCTGATTTCGTCTTAATTCTCCTCACCTACATCGCACGATCGGTGCTCGCCTCTGTGTGTGTCTGTGTTTGTGTTGGCGTGCGTGTGTACTAGAGGGTAGGCCTGTGTGGTGTCTCTCTCATTTGCAATGCATATCATCTGCCAGTCTTCCTCCAGTGGCCGATGCAACCCTCCGGCTCCCCTCCCCCCCTCCCCCCTCTCATCACCGATTGAGATGTCGGGAGACTGATGCCGAACGGGCTTCTGTCTCTCTCGCACTCGCCTGAGGCCAACGGGGCGGCCGGTGAGTGCGAGAGAGACAGGGCGCGAAACTCCGCAGTGTAGCCACTTGAAGGCCCGTTAGCAAATACCTTCTCCAGTGTGCCGCTCGCGGCGTTCGCGCGTCGCCTCGGCGGCGACCTCGGCGGCGACCTTGACGGCCGAGCCAACCGAACCCAGCAGACTGATTCCGAGAGTCGTTTTCGTCGCTCTGTCTCTCTCGCTCCCACACGGGGCGCCCCGTGAGTGCGAGGGAGACAGAGCGACGAAAACGACTCTCGGAATCAGTCTGCCGGGTTCCAAGGTTGGCAGCGCCTGTAAGTAGTTGGGCAAACGGTTGGCAGCCTTGCCGGCGAGGCGCGCTTTCATGTTTGTCTTGCCGTGTTGTCGCAACGCGACGGCCGGGCCGGGACGGGACGGGACGGGGCGTCTGGGAGTGCGGCGCGCTTACGCACAGTCTGTTCACCTAAATCATGATACACTCGAGCCGAGCCGAGCCGAGCCGAGTCGGCTGACAAGTGCATTGGGATGCAAATGGCTTACCGCCGCCGGCTGTGCGGGCTGTGCTGCGTTGCGTTGTGCTGGCCCCGCACGCCGTAGCCCCACAGTGTAGGCCCCGGGACGACTCGACAGCCCATTGGTGCCCATTGGGCGCGGCCGGTGCGCGGCCAAGCCAGGCCAAAGCCCGGCCGAGCCCAGCAGCCACACTGCAAAGCGTCGCGTAGCCACACTAATAGGGAAAAATTACCTCGACGCGTCGGTGTGGAAACGATTGCCGTCCTCAGCCTGCCCACTTGGTAATTTACTCTTTATAAGGAGACCAAACATTCCAGGAGTCCAAAAACTGGGGCGGGCCACAAAGGCACACAGTTCCAACGTATGCCATATTTTGAGTGTGGGGAGCTGGCTGAGGTTGGGAACCGCTTATTGCCAACTTGTGTGGCAACTGCTTTTGTGAGAAAATGAGAGCAAAACACGCAAGACTGCTAAACCCTCCCTCCCTGCGGTGTGGTGTCTCAGGGAAAAAATAATGAGTCTGTGGTGGTCCCAACCTCGGCCACGTAGATACCAATTAGAAAATTGACAAGTGGAAAAAGAAAGAGCCGGGATTAAACCCTTTTCCCCTCTCTTGCGGACGGGTCGGGACCCCAACCCAGCTGCCCGCAACCGGAAATCCTTCCCCCTCCCCCTCTCCATCGCGAGCTCTCGCGGTTTCCATAATCCGATACACACTCATTGCGGCGGCTGTTTCTGTTAATGGTGGAAACAATTGAAAAGAACGCAAACAAAGAAAGGGCGCCTTTTAAAAGGCGCCGTGGACTGCTTCCGAGGGTCGCTCTGTCTCTCTCGCTCTCACGGGGGGTCCCGTAGAGGTGCGAGAGAGACAGAGCGACTCTCGGAATCAGTCTGCAGGGGTCTCCGGCCAGCGTCATGTCGGCCGCCACGCCAATGCCTTTTCGAGTCTAATCGAGCGCGAATAGGCCAGCCAGGCCAGCCCTGCCAGAAGTGGGGGGAGGGGGAGGCGGTCGCCCCCCCCCCCCCCTCCTCCTCGCGTCCACAGCCGTCCACAGAGCGGTCCCTATGAATTATGTATCAGCGATAAGGGCCCCGGAGAGACCAACACTCCGTCCGGGGAGTAGCGCGGTACGCCGTGCCGGCAGTGTGCCCCCGGCGCTACACGTGCGCTGCAGCGACGCGAGCTACGCCGCTGACCACTAAGCCGGCCAGCTCGGCAGGGCTTCCAGCAGCTTCCAGCAGCTTCCAGTGGCGACGCAGAGGATGCTGCTGGACCGCAGGACAGCAATCGCCTGTCGCCATGGCGACGCGTGGCCCCGCCCGGGGGCGTTACGTGATTCCCGGACCACAGTGGGCCAGAAGACCGGTGGAGGCGGTCTGAATCCCGGACCTGTTTTGAGCTCCGGAGTCGCTAAATGGGACTCGAACCGAACGTGTGACCCCACCTATGGATTGCTCTCCGAACGAGGAATTCATTGGTATGGTCACCCGTTCGGTTCGAGTTCTGTTTAGTGATTCTGAATCTTAAAACGCGTCTGGAGTTTTGACCGCTTGTGCCGCGCTCCACGTGCGCCCCGTAGACGACCACTGTGCGATGTACTACCACGTGATCCACTGCCCCCCCCCCCTCTCTCTCTCTCTCTCCCTATTTCTTCGGCGTGTTTTCCGGCTCGCTGTCATTTTGTTCTTGGATGCTAATTCCGGCCCCGTCCGTTCGGATGTCAAGTTCATCGCCGAAGCGAAATGACACGAGATTGTATCGGCGACGCGGCAACGGGGGGGAACGGCTGGCCAGCAGTCCTCGCTCTGTCTCTCTCGCACCTCCGCCCCAGGTGTGCGAGAGAGACAGAAAGCGACCCTCGGATTCGGTCCGCCGAGCGGGCAGCGGTCACGGCCCCGCGACGCGAGCATCACCATCAGGATTTACCATCTGTCCCGTTAGCCTGTCCGCTCGCCAGTCTGTCTGCCTGTCTGTCCGTCTGACTGCCGACGTCCCACTCTCCATCTCTTTATCTCTTTCATGTGAGGGCATAAAGTGCAGCAGACTACGAGCAGCGCTTCCACACAGTGTGGTGACGCTAGTGAGGCCGTGAGGGCGCCCAGCACGGCGCCCAGGGACCAAGTGAAAGGGCTTATTACGTCGCGGGGCGGGCAGCGACACGAGATAACCACGTGGCGCAGTGGGCCAGAGGACCGCTGGAGGTGGTCAAAGTCCGGACGCGTTTTGAGTTCCAGAGTGGCTAAATGGGACTCGAACCGAACGTGTGACCCCACCAATGGATTGCTCTCCGAACGAAAAATCCATTGGTGGGGTCACACGTTCACTTCGAGTCCTGTTCAGCGACTCCGGAGCTCAAAACGCGTCTAGAGTTTTGGCCGCCTCTACCGTTCCTCTGTCCACTATGCATCGGCGACCCGGGTTCAAGTACCACTACGGTCCGCGCACTTTTCTTCTCGGCTAGTCCGCACCGGGCTGGAGGAAGCACTGGCGGCATTTGGTTCACCATTACCAATTCCGCATATTCATAAGGCGGGGCTATTTCCCCGTGGGAAGAGACGAGTCTACGAGTCTAGCCGGCGCTAGCGAGGCTGGCTGGGCCTTGGGCGGGGCCGGCGAGCGGGCAACGAGTTTTCAAGTTTACCCCTGACAACGTAGTCTGCGGCATAATGATTCGAATCTTGCACCGTTCGAGCTTTCCTCTATCCTTCTCGGGGATCCTTTCTTTTCCTTAACTTATCTCGAAGGTCTATATCAACGTTATCGTTAGTGTCAGTCATAAATCGTAACTTGTCTTTTTTTTTTTTTTTGTGGTGGCTAGGTGCGTGGGTGTTGTTGGAGGTCGGTGCGGCGAGCCTCGTGGTTTGGCCGGTAAAGGCGGTGGCGGTCGGAAAGCAACTGCACTGGGTACTACTTGCCGCGCGGGCTTTTCAAAGTTTCGTTCCACTGAAGCCACATCCGACCCCTCCCCTCCCCACCAAGCCCCGCCCCGCCTCGCCCCGCCCCGCCCCGCCTCGCCCCGCCCCGCCCCGCCCCGCCCCCCCGCCCACCCCGCCCCGTCCCGCCCCGACTACCTCGATCACGTCGTGACGCTGGAAAGCGGTGAAATATTCACACACTTTCGTGTTAATGGAATGTTTGATAAGGGCAGTTTAGAAAGTTGAATGGATGCTGCTGCATCCCCGCAGGGGCGGCGGACCAAACGACCAAGTAGGGCAGCCATTAAAAAATTAACGTGGGGATTGGGCCGGTGAGGGGAGGGTGCATTCCACTGTAATAGTGCCGGGAGGCGTATAGTTCGTTCACCCACGAGGCCAATTATTTTCTTTCACACGGTGTTTTGGCGTGTTTTAGGAAAGAAATATTTCATGATTTTTTTTCGTTTGCGGTCTGTCCCTACTCAACAAAAAAACAACGGATTTCTTTTTTTCAGGAAGCCTGTAGCCATAGGCATACGTGGTTTCCAGGGAGTTCCTGGAAAATCCAGGAACCGTTTTTCGGTGTAGTACTTAAATTTCTGCAAGGCAACTCCCCCCCCCTCTCTCTCCTCTCCCTCTCTCTCTCTCTCTCTCTCTCTCTCTCTCTCTCTCTCTCTCTCTCTCTCTCTCTCTCTCTCCACTGCACCGTTCCACGGCGAGGCGACGGCGGCGCGAAGGCACTGCTTGTAAACCAAAATGCAAAATGTTGACAAAATGAAGTGATCCTGGCGTCGCCTGATAATGCTAATTACCTCTTGGCTCGGCGCCAGCTGCGTCATTAATACTTCTTACGTTGCCTTCGCACTGGTCGCGGTGGCCGAACCGCGCGCCCCGCACAGTGGGCCAGAAGACCGGTGGAAGCGGCCAAAACTCTTGACGCGCTTTGAGCTCCTGAGTCGCTGAACAGGACTCGAACCGTGCGTGTGACCCCACCAATGGATTCCTCGTTCGGAGAGCAATCCATTGGTGGGGGTCACACGATCGGTTCTAGTCCCATTAAGCGACTCTCTGGAGCTCAACACGCGTCTAGAGTTTCGGCCGCCTGCGCCGCTCCTCTGGCCCACGGTGGCCGCCCCGACCGCGGGGGGCATTAGCGGATTTATTTATGCCCACTGCTAATTTGGCGGTGTGGCTGTAATTCCAGCTGCGATGGCACAGCCTGGCCCAGCCTG
>NW_023144621.1:14308733-14332284 GCF_012932325.1 Thrips palmi | reverse complement strand
TTGACGCTACGGATGGCTCGGCGTGGCTCGGCGCGGTGCGGTGGTGTCCCACCGCCGCCTTGTCTGCGGACTGCGGGGCCCGGGGGGGGGGGGGGAGCAGGCTGATTCCGAGAGTCGTTTTCGTCGCTCTGTCTCTCCTGCACCTCTGCGGGAGAGCGCGAGAGAGACAGCGCGACGAAGACGACTCTTGGAGACAGTTTGAGCGGCACACTCGGCGGAGAGTCGGCGTTCTCGGAAGGCGCAGTTTGTCGCTGACTTCCCCGTCTTCTGCCGCCAGTGGCGCGCCACCGCGTTTGAGGCCTTGTGCGCCGAGCGGCGCGGCGGCAGCGCGATGGTTTCAATTTTTGTGTCGTTCCTCGCTTAAAACTTGGTGGACTAATTACGAGCGCAGTCGGCTGGCGCGGTGGCGCAGTTGGTAGCGGGCTGGGCGCTGGGCGTCGGGTGGCCCGCGCATGGGTTCGACTCCCGGTGAGTGATTCACACTGGGACAGAAGACCGGTGGAGGCGGCCGAAATTCGAGACGCGTTTTGTGCTCCAGAGTGAGGAGCTTCAGACTGTGGAGCTCAAAATGCGTCTAGAGGTTGGGCGCCTCCACCGGTCTTCTGGCCCACTGTGAGGCGAACGCGCACTGCTGGCTGCTGGCGAACCGAGCCAGGAACGACGCCACTGCGAAAGCTTCTTCGAAATAGCTTTATAACACCACTAGACGTCTGGCGAGCAGCCTACTCTTTCTCAGAGAGAGGGAGAGAGAGAGGGAGAGGGGAGAGAGAGAAGGGGGAGGGGGAAAGGGAGGGAGGGAGGGGGAGGGGGGGGGAGGGAGGGGGGGAGGGAGAGGATTGTGATTCCCACGGTGCCGCAGGTGTTGGTACACCTGTCTCCAGCCATTCCGTCGGTGCGGCCCGCCAAATCAGGCCTGCCAACCGGGGCGGTGGGGGGGACTCGCGCCGATTTCCGCTGTCGGGGTTTCAGACTGTCGACGATTGGGCTGCCCAAAACTTTTCACCACTATGGGAACTGCCGGTTAAGCACAGTGGGCCAGAAGGCGGTTGAAATCCCGATCGCTGAATGGGACTCGAACCGAACGTGTGACCCCACCAACGGATTGCTCTTTGAACGAGGAATCCATTGGTGGGGTCACACGCTCGGTTCGAGTCCTGGTTGGCGACTCTGGAGCTCAAAACGCGTCCGGGATTTTGATCGCCTCCGCCGGTCTTCTGGCCCACTGTTTTACGCCTTTCGCAGTGTGGCGGCCTTGTCGGCCAGCATCGGGCCGGCCTATTTCCGCCAACACGTCTCTCCCCGCGAACGTTGACAAGGCCGTCATCAAGGACGTCATCCTGTTGTGTAGTTATCTGCGAGGTCGCCGCCGAGGCACCACGTGGCATGTGCACTGCATGTCTGAGCGCAGCGCAGTGCTGCCAACCCAGCCAAGAAAAATCACAAAAAGAGGTGTGAATGAGACCGAATCCAATCGAACCTAAAGGTGTGGGGGTGGCTCAACTCGGTTAAAAAGCGACTCCAAATTTTATAAAACTGCAAGTTGGAGTCCTTTAATTAGTCCGAAACAACTAAAACAAGGGGCCCGTTTTGTTTATTTTGGGCACAAATAAGTCAAACTTAATAAGTTGCGATCTGATTCAAATAAATTCACAAAATATAATGCCATACGTACAATTTAAAAATTTAAAAAAAAATTATGTGCAGATTCGATTTGATTCTAGATTGGAAAATGCCGCTTTGCACACTACTACAAAATTCGTTTCAATCAGTGGTGGCGGAATGGCTTGCCAACCACGGACACTAGAAACACCCAGAATTCATTTTTGACGGGGCTGCGTAGGAAATGCGGCCACATCACTGAAGTGGCGTGAGGGTTTAACGCGGTTATCCCGCACGCATGTGGATGCGCGTGGCTGCGCGTTGTCACACTGGGCCCGGTCCGCCCGGTCCGCCCGGTGGTCTGGTTCGCCCGGTTCGCGCCGCAAATTCGGTTATCAAGTTAATACCAAACTCGGCAAAACAGTGTTTCGTCATTCGACGGACGTCGCCCCGTCGGTCCGGACCCTCCGCTTGAATCTTCAGACTGATTCCGAGAGTCTCGCTCTGTCTCTCTCGCACTCGCGGGGCGTCCGAATGCGTGCGAGAGAGACAGAGCGACGACGATCTGCTTTGCGGCGGCCGACTTGGACGGGCTCATGCATATGCATGTGGGCCGGCATCTGTCGCCCCGTCGCTCGCGCCGCAGACGGCTCCAAACATTTCTGTTATTATGATTATCATTATTAATCGCGAAAAGATATGCGGTGGACGGAACGGGGAGACTTGTCTTGCCGTCGTCGCGTCGTCTGCCGTCGCGGTGCGATTCAGAGAGCCGCCAGCGATGGGGCTGACAGGGGGGCCGGTGGAAGTTGTGGAAAAAATAGGAGTCAGGTGCGTGAGTTTTATTCCCGATGATGTCTCCTTCCATTCCAGGAAGAGCGAGACAGACCGACACAGAGACGCGCTTGTCCTTGTCCTTTACACTCGGCGCGTAATTCGGCTAAAAAACAACAAACGAAATAAAAAAAATTGTTTTTTTTTCGGGCGAGTACCGGTCCGGCCCTGCGGCAGGGATTGACAAAGGGCCGCGGAGAGGCGCGCTCCTTTTGTCCGCGAGGCGGAAGGATAGAGTATTCTCGGTAACGAGCGAATTATCACGCCCCGACGCGCCATTCGTCCTCTCTCTCTCTCTCTCTCTCTCTCTCTCTCTCTCTCTCTCTCTCTCTCTCTCTCTCTCTCTCTCTCTCTCTCTCTCTCTCTCTCTCTCTCTCTCTCTCTCTCCTCCTCTCTCTCCTCTCTCTCTCTCTCTCTCTCTCTCTCTCTCTCTCTCTCTCTCGCTCTATTTGTCTCTCCAGGCCGCAGCGCGTGTCGCGAGGCTCAGCGCCTCTCCCGTTTAAGTCACGATATCGAATCTTAGCGTGTACCGCCGCGGCAGCGCTCCGTTCCCGATGTTTGCATTCATACTCCAGTTTGGCCGTCTTATTTTCTCTGCTCGATACTTTATTTCTTCTTCTTCTTGCTCTCCCCCTTCCTCTTCTTCTTGTTCCGCTCCGTCTTCCGAGGGGCTGTGGATCGGGCTGGGGTATTTTCCGCGGCCCAGCCTCACCGAAGGAAAAAAAACGCTGGCTGGGAAGAATGGAGGGCGGTGAGCTTATTTACCCGCTCCTCGGTACACATCGGGCTCTACCCCACTATCGCGGAGCGCGGAGCGGCAAGGAGCGGGCATAAGCCATTTGCAAATCATCATCGTCGTCCGCGTCTCCGCATTTTTTTTTCTCGAGCTTTCCTTCCCGGAAGTGATTGGCATTCCTCGGGGCGAGATCACGCAAGAACGCTTGGCGATGCAAATCCCGGAGCCGCGTCGCCATTAATTGTGGTGGTAATTGGAGGCTGTCGTGTGGCTGCACTTGGTATTCCGGTGGTGAGGCGAGGCGGGGCGGGCCACTTCGCAGTGGGCCAGAAGACCGGCGGAGGCGGCCGAAAACTCCAGACGCGTTTTGAGCTCCAGAGTCGCTAAACGGGAGTCCAACCGAACGTTTGACCCCACCAATGGATTCCTCGTGCGGAGAGCAATCCATTGGTGGGGTCACACGCTCGGTTCGAGTCCTGTTCAGCGACTCTGGCGCTCGAAACGCGTCTGGGATTTTGGCCGCCTCCACCGGTCTTCTGGCCCACTGTACGCCGCTTTCTTCCGGCCCTGGACCTCCGCCCCTTGCTTTTCTGGCGGGGTAACTTTGACTGCGACCCGGATAAATACTTGAGCCCCGGCCGACGTGCATGCGGAATGAGCAAAAGAGCATGCTGCACCGTGGACCCGGTCCGCACCGTTCGCACCGGTCCGTCAGCGAGGCTGGCGCAGGCTGGCGCGGGCTGGCGGGGCGAGCCACGCCACTGCGAGTGAATAAGGCAGCACACATGCTGCAGCCCGATTCCGAGAGTCGTCGCTCTGCCTCAGTCGCGCTCGTGTAGGTGCGAGGGAGACAGACGGAGTCCGGACGGCTCGCCAGTTTGCCACTGGTTTCCGGGGACGACCGTGCCGCCACCTGTCGGATCAACACGGAACCAACTTTCCAAAGTGGCGGGGGCGGGGACTAATTCCACTTTGCAGACTCGGCTTATTTATCTGTCAAATCAAGAAGTCGCTTTTTGTTGTGACACCCACTTCCCGCCTCGGCCGTGCTCTGGCCGTGCCGCGCCGCGCCGCCGCGGCGGGGCGGGGCGGGGCGGGGCGGGGCGGGGCGGGGCGGGGCGGGGCGGGGCGGGGCGCCGCTCCAGAAGCCGGGCGACGCCTCACCGACTTCGGGTTTTGAATTTTGAAGGTCGTTTCATGTCGTGCCCCGGGTCGAGTCTTTAGGTTGGAGTGGGGGCCGAGGCAGTGTGGGTCAGAAGGCCGGTGGAGGCGGCCGAAACTCTAGACGGGTTTTGAGCAGAGTCGCTAAATGGGACTCGAACCGAACGTGTGACCCCCCCACCAATGGATTCCTCGTTCGAAGAGCCGTCCAATGGTGGGGTCACACGGTCGATTCGAGTCCCATTTAGCGACTCTGGAGCTCAAAACGCGTCTCGAGGTTTGGCCGCCTCCATCGGTCTTCTGGTCCACTGTGCGACGTTGCTTCACTGTCGTGTCATTCACGCATGCATCTGTTCAAATTCAATCAGTACATTCATTTCCCCACTTACTTCAACCTTCGATGAATGAAGCCTATCCAGCCCGTCCCTGCGATTCATTATTTCCCTGATTCCCTGTCTTCTCACTTCTCCACCCCGCTGCGTTGTGCGTTCATCCGCGGCTCGGCGCCATTCATTGCGATTCATTGCCGCATTCATTAATGACATTTTTCATTCTTTTCCACTCGCACTGCGCCCGATCATTCACACTCGCCCACTTCGCCGCCGCTGCTGTGCTCGTGCCGCCTGCTGTTGCTGGATTACAAATGCCTCTGTGTGTGAGTGTGTGTGTGTGTGTGTGTGTGTGTTTAGCACTCCTGCATACCCACAAAGGGGAGTGGGAGGAGAGAAACAGAGAGAGACAGAGAGACCCACCTCCCCCCAAAAAAGGGGGAGAGAGAGAGAGAGAGGGGGGGGGGGGGGCCAGGGGGGGGTTCCCCAAATTTTTTTCGAAAATTGGCGCCATCGCTCCTCCTCTCTCCGCCGGTCCAGTCCAGCGCCCTGCGGACTGATTCCGAGAGTCTTTTTCGTCGCTCTGTCTCTCTCGCACCCATACGGGGCACCCCATGAGTGCGAGGGAGACAGCGCGACGAAAACGACTCTCGGATTCAGTCCGCTGGCAATGCCGCAATTAGCACCCCGACCCGTAAAGCGGCTGAGAGGCAGGGCGCATCGCTCACCGCCACACTGCCAAATCTGTTTGGCAGAACGACCCCATTTCGGAGCTGTTTGTCGCCGAGCCGGGCCGTGGCGAGCCGGGCGCGGACGAGCGTGTTGTGTTCATTCCAGCGGGTAAACGGCGTTGTCAAAAAAAGGGTCGCCGTTACACTGTAGGTAGCCCCGGCCAGGCAATCTATCCCTTTAACGTGCGCTGCCACACCGCTAACTCGGCGTAGGGCTCGACCGGGGAAGGGCCAGCGGGCTGATTCCGAGAGTCGTCGCTCTGTCTCTCTCGCACTCGTGCGGCGTCCAGTGTAAGGTGCGAGAGAGACTGAGGGGGGGAACTGACTCTCGGAATCAGTCTGCGGGAGGTCCAAAAGGATACGCTGCACGCGGCAAGCACCGAGCCGCACTCGAGTGGCCCTACGAATTTCTCATCCTTTTGCGCTTTGAGCGCAACGGGCAGCAGACTGATTCCGAGAGTCGTCTTCGTCGCTCTGTCTCTCTCGCACCCACACGAAAGGCCCAGAGTGCGACGAAGACGACCCTCGGAACCAGTCTTACAGGCCTGCCAGGCCCCTGCCGGGGTCACCTCCTGCTTTCCCTTGAGGAAGCCCCCCAAGACTGATTCCGAGAGTCCTTTTTCGTCTCTCTGTCTCTCTCGCACCCATACGGGACGCCCCACGAGTGCGAGGGGGACAGAGCGACGAAGACGACTCTCGGAATCGGTCTGCTGGACCCCGCCGGGGGTCAGCCGCGCGGAATTGTGCCATTCCGCAAATATGAGCTGTTTTTATTACTTTTGTCGGGACGACGGAGAGAGAGAGAGAGAGAGAGAGAGAGAGAGAGAGAGAGAGAGAGAGAGTTGCCCCACACGAGGGGGCAATAATTGCCTTTATGAAGCGGCCGGGACGGACCGAGACTGAGACAGGCCATCACATTCTTTTGTTTTTTCGGGCAGGCGGAATCGAACCGGGTGACTGTGGTATGGGATTCGCGAAATGAGCTGCGACGTTTATTTTTTTAGGAGTTTCCGTTTGTTGTATCTTTTTTTTTAGAGCGTTGCAGGGTTAGGCTTCGCGAAAGCGGCGGAAAGAAGAAGATGAAGAGTTTCTCTGTTTAATTAGGTTCGGCATAAATCAATGTCGGCGCGGCATCGAATCCCGCCTCCGTGAACGTCGTGTGCAGCGTCCTTTCCCTCGGCCTAGCCTCGCGACGGGGCGCGGTGGGCGGAGGCGGTCAAAAGCCCGGACGCGTTTTGAGCTCCAGAGTCGCTAAACAGGACTCGAACAGAACGTATGACCCCTCAAATCGATTTCTTGTCCGGAGAGCAATCCATTGGTCGGGTCACACGTTCGGTTCGAGTCCCATTTAGCGACTCTGCAGCTCAAAAACTCTTCTGGGACTTTGACCGCCTCCACCGGTCTTCTGGCCCACTGTGCAGGCTGCAGGCCCCTGGCTGCAGGGTCGTCGATGTTTTTCCGATGACGCCTTTCCCGTTTTCCCCGTTCCTCACGATTTTCCCAGCCCATTTCTCCCATAATTCCCTCCCCCACCTCCACGTCTTGGCCACACGTCTGCCACCCTTCACTATGTTAATGAACACTCGATAATTGGGCGATTAGGTATTTTCTCGCGTCACACGCAGAATGCCTGATGGGCTGCTGCACCGGGTCTCTCTCTCTCTCTCTCTCTAGGGTTGCTGCACCAGGTCTCTCGTCGTCTCGCTCACTCTCCTTGAGGCTGCTGCACCGGGTCTCTCTTTCTCTGTTACTCACCTTGAGGCTGCTGCACCGGTCCCCTCTCTTTCTCTCTCCCTACCCTTATCCTGCTGAGGCGCGCTCCTTTGCCTACCTGACCCACTTCTTCTCTCTCTCTCCCGGAAGGTTGCCTCCTCCCCCTTTCCCTATTGGCTGGCAGGCTGGCGTACGGCCTGCGTGGTCAACTTCTTGTGTGTGTCCTCTTTGTGGTCAGCACTTGATATCCCAGCCCCCTCCTCCCTCCTCGCACCCCCACACCACCTCGCGCTCACCCCGGCCTCACAATCTCAGCCCCTCCAGGAGGGGAGAGAGAGAGAGAGAGAGAGAGAGAGAGAGAGAGAGAGAGAGAGAGAGAGAGAGAGAGAACCGCCACAATTCAAGAATCCCGGCGCGCGCCTCAGGGCAACCCCCTCCCTCTTTCATCGTAATAACACTCACACCCTTTATTTCTATCACACACACACACACACACAAGGACTTCCCTGCAGTCTGTCGTGTACAGCATGTTACGTAATTAAGGCCCCCCCCCCCCTATAAGCTTATACGCCATACTCTGTCTTCTCAGTTTTTTGTTTTGTTTTTGTTGTTGTTAATACTGTTCTTGTTCGACTGTTTGCTGTTGTTGTTGATGCTGTTGTTTTTTTCTGGTCGCCCTTTTTCGAAGGCGCGCCGCGTGAACCGAAATGCTCCGGCGATCACGCTGCCCCTTGCTGGCCTAGTATGGCGCTTGCTATCAGTGACAAGGGCATTAGAGGGCTGTCAGAACCAATAGCAGTCCTTGATTCCCTCCCCTTCCCCTTCCCCTCTTCTCCCCTCTCCCCTCCCTCCTCCCCTCCGCCGGCCGTCCGGTGCACGTTCGGGCGACCCCTCCAGGGACAAGCGGGAGTCCGACGCGTCGCGGCGTGCCCCGGCGGTGCCCCGGCGCGGTGCCCCCAACGACCCCGCCGTAAAAATAACGGTCGAGGCAAGGCGGCGGTGTCCTAACCCGGTTTGTGTGCACTTTGCACTGATTTTCCTTTCCGGGGCTTTTAGGGGGCAGCGACACTTTGGCGAGACACATTGAAAGGGTTGACCTGTGGTCCTGTGTGGCGGGGCGCCCGGGGCGCTAGTACACTGTCCTCGTTAATTTTAAACTGCCTGCCTGTCTTCGCTAAGGTGGCAACGGCCAAAAAAAAATGCTTTTTTTGTGGGATTTTTTGTGGGTATTGAAGCTATGTTTCCACCTTGAGTCCGTTTTTGATAGTGTAGCAGTGCGACCTACCCTTACTAACCATTGTCGCTCTGTCTGTTTGCAGGTATGACCGCAGTCTTCCCTCGCGTCGGTTCAGTGCAGCAGGCCGGGGCAGGTAGGCTTGTACAGCCTCTGTTTTAAATAACACACGCACGCTCACACACACACACACACACACACACGTCATGGTCCTGCTCATGGAAACAAGCGGGCGCGGTAAAGTTCGTTAGGGTTGTTTTCTGTAAACAAGCAGCTGCACGGGAGGTATACCCGGAGGAGCTCCTGCAACCGACAAAGTTTCCACTTGTACTTCTTAAAGAAAGGGGAAACCACCTCTTGGGCTCTTAATTTAACAGCAGCCGACAAAAAATAATTTTAAAAAAATACTAAAAGTTTTCCCATTTTTTTCTGGAACCCGTTGAGGACGAGATTGGTACGGTTTATAACGTTAGGACCGCTCCACGAATACTTGCATGCATGCATGTGTGTGTGTGTGTGTGTGTGCATGTATGTGTGTGCACTTGGTAGGCAGCGAAGGTCCAATATTGACTCCTAGCCAGATTCCGTGTTGTGTCGCGTCTCCCGTACGTGTGTGTGTGTGGGTGTTGGTGTGTGTGTGTGTGTGTGTGTGTGTGTGTGTGTGTGTGTGATTGTGTGCGTCTGCACACACACGCGACTCTTGATCTTCTCTCGACACGCGCCGCGAGGCGGCGTTCCGGCTTTTTATTGTGGTTCGTGTTAATTTTTTTTTCATTTTTTTGTTTTTGTTTTTTTCATCTCGTTATTTTTGAACGTCCTTTCCTGACTGTGCCAGCCAAGCCAGCCAGCCATCTCCAATCAGTTCCACGAAATCCTTGTCCGTGGGAAGCGTCCGCATTGGGTGGGGGGAGGGGAAGGGGTGGGGGGTCAGGCGCCTCAGCGTGGCGTTCGCACCCAGCCGCGTGAACCGTCTGGCAAACACCGACGGCGGCTGCTCGGCAGGTGGCTGCTGCACCTACACCGCAAAGGCGATGACGTCAGATGACGTCACTTGACGTGCTGCAGCGCCGAGCCGAGGGTCTCCGCGCTAAGCTGTGGGGTTATGGCGCGCAGCTGACTGATTCCGAGAGTCTTTTCCGCCGCTCTGTCGCTCTCGTACCTATACGGGTCGCCCGGTGAGCGCGAGAGAGACAGAGCGACGACTCTCGGAATCAGTCTGCAGGACCTGACTTTGGAGACAGGCGGGGAGGGCAACACTGGATAAGAAACTTGCCCCCTTCGCTCTAGCCTTAATTAAAGGTGGGTGATAGTAGTTAGGAGTTTACTCAACTTGCAACGCAGCGAGGTCTTCTTCCCTCTTAAATAATTTCTTCTCGCCGTGGTCGCGTCGCCCCGCGTCGCCCCGCCGTCCCGGAGAGGGATCGCACCCTTCCATCCCACTCCCACTGCAATCTGTCTCACTTGCTTCATAAGTGCACAGCGTGCACAGCAGGAGTAAAGGAGACGGATGGGTAGATGGATAGATGCGTGCGGGGAGTAGGGGTGGGAGTCTAACGCTCTCTTCTTTTTCCTTTGTCGCTCGGGACTATGAGTCGAAAGGGGATACCCCATGATCAACTCTTTTCACCGACGATCCTCTCTTCGATGAATCGAACCAGTTCGATGTATCGAAGGTGAGCCAGAGTCGAAAAGTCTGAGGAGGATACCCTAATGACCAACCCTTTTCACCCACGGTTTTCGCCTCAATGAATCGAATTGATTCGATGTATCAGAAGTGGGCCAGAGTCGAAACTTTCAAAGGGGATACTCTAACAATCAACTCTTTTGAACGACCATTCTCGCTTCGATGAATCGAACCGGTTTGATGTATCGAAATTGAGTCACAGTTTAACCTAACCGTATTAACCAGCCCTGAAAATTTTCAGCAAAGATTTTGGCTGCGATGAATCGAACCGATTTATTGTATCGAAACTGAGCCAGAGTCGATAGTTTGGAAGAGGATACTCTACTGATCAACCCTTTTCACCGACGATCTTCGCTTCGATGAATCGAACCGATTCGACGTCTCGAAACTGAGCCACAAGCTATGCGGGCTTGGAGGGCGACCCGCCTGGGGGTTTCTCGGGGGCCGCACTATGGCTGTGTGGTGGAGGGTCTCCTTCTTGGAGACGACCTTGACGGCGGAGCGGCGGAGCTGCGGAGCACTCTCAATCATGATGAGTCGCAGTTTGATCCGAGGGGGATATGCCGAGCACCGTGGAGCCAATCCGCATTATTATCATTCTTCTCTCTCTGTATTGGTGGACTTTGCCGGTTTTCCGCCTCAGGACCGACGGAAAAGGTGGAATTAAAGTGAGGCCCAGGGAACAGGCGGATTGCAAGAAAGTCAGTAGATAAAACAATTGAAAAGGGCAGGGTCAATCCTGAGGTGCATTTGACTAAACTGGACGATGGATTTCCGTCTGACTGTCTGTTGGTGCATTCGTCCGAGCATTCGTCATCGACTTGCCCTGCGGATCGTGAAATCCCGGTCGCACCCCAGAGAGAGAGAGAGAGAGAGAGAGAGAGAGAGAGAGAGAGAGAGAGAGAGAGAGAGAGAGAGAGAGAGAGAGAGGAGTGGAATGGGGATGGAAGTACGTGCCAACGCAAGTGCGTCGTGCCCCGGCTGCGTGCTCGCTGCATTGCCCAACAGTGTCGCTCTGTCTCTCTCGCACCCCGCGCGGGCCTCCGGGCAGGCCTTGGGCTTTGCCCGCGAGTGCGAGAGAGACAACAGAGACACGCCTGCATCCCAATCCGTAATGGCCGGCCGATTATCCCTGCGATATGATTCGCAAGGCGCCTCGAGGCCACTAAATTAGGCCGATGTAATTGGTCCCCGAGGCCGGCCCCGCTGGCCCCCTGGCCCCGATGGCCCGGCCGCCTGACTGATGCGCCCCTTGTTTTTGCCGCTCGTGCTGCGCCTTTCTCTCTCGCTCCCCCGGCAGGGGCCGCCCTGTCTCGGCCTACACAGTGTGCGCCAACGAGAACAATCCCGAAGATGGAATCAACATTTTGGAAAGGGAATTACTGCCGGTGCTTTGGTGTCTCTGAAGTCTGTCTGTCCGTCCGTCTGTCTGTCTGTCTGCCTATCTGTCTGCAGTGGGCCAGAAGACCGGCGCCGGCGGCCAAAAGTCCAGACGCGTTTTGAGCTCCTGAGTCCTAATCCCTCCGGAGTTCAAAACGCGTCCGGGATTTTGACCGCCTCCACCGGTCCCCTGGCCCACGCTGTGCTGTCTGTCTGCCTGCCTGTCTGTCCGTCTGCCTTTCGGTGTCTTGCGCCTTGTATTGGCTGCGTGTCGAAGCCGGTTATTGTGATTAATGACGTTGGCCACGCCCCGGGCTAGCCTCGCCCCAGGCCGGCCGGCCTCGGCTAGCCTCGCTAACCCCGTCCGCCTCCGATTCACCCCCCATTACTACCGACATCATCAATTGTGCCTTAATATACCTGCCGCGGCCCGCACTGCAGTGCAGTGCAGCCCAGCGCAGCGCCAAAGCCTAGCCTCTCGACGGGGCCTCGCTGGCCTCGCTAGCCTCGCTGCAGCCACGCGTGGTACACTGTGCTTTCACCATCAAATGGATCACGCCCTAGTTGGGCGTAACGGAGGCTGAATTTTTTTCTCCACGTGGTTCGTGCTAACACCAAGCCTAGCATCAACAAAAAGAAAAATTATATTTGTTGTTTTTATTGTATTTTTTAACATTTGGATCCGAACCTCTTTTTTGTGTCCAGAAAAATATTCTTTGATCAAAACAGCAGTGCGTTACCGGGAAACGTTTACTGCGGAACTAAATCCAGACTCCTGGCGTGTGCCCGTCGATGGCCTGTCGTTTGCGTGCACGCTATATCGGACTCTTTGGATGACACGTCGGCACTGCTCCGTCCGGCCGAGTCCTTTGCCTCCGATCGGCGACTCCGCATTTAGGTCAGCCGAGGCAGCCGGCTGAGAGTCGTCGCTCTGTCTCTCTCGCACCTACAGGGGCCGCCCCGTGAGTGCGAGAGAGACAGAGCGACGAGGACGACTCTCAGTCTGCTGGCGCACGCAGAGTGCTCTGTCTGCTCGCCGGACGCGCGGCCCGACCGGCCGCCCGGGAGAAGGCAGGCCTGTCAGTTTGCCGACGCATGCAGGGGCAGGACTACCCTGTCCACCGACAGTAAGTGCCTCAAACATGCCCTTTCATGCAGTGAAAAACGCGCACAGTGGGCCAGAAAACCGGCGCAGGTGGCCAAACTTCCAGACACGTTTTGAGTTGCAGAGTCGCTAATTGGGACTCGAACCAAACGTGTGACCCTACCAATGGATTCCTCGTTCGGAGAGCAACCCATTGGTGGGGTCACACGTTCCGTTCTAGTCCTTTTAAGTGAATCTGGAGCTCAAAACGCGTCTGCTTGGACATGCACACTGCACTTAGTGCACTTGCTGTATGCTGTTTGCATGGCTTGTATTCGGCACTTGCTGTAAACAATGTAGTCCGGTTAACAGAGTACCGGCGGGGCTCCTCGTACCCACCGGGCCCCCGGCGGCGCGGTCCCGGTGGGTACATATTGAGCCCAACTTCCAACCCCTCCTCCGTGTGTTGCCCTGCAATATTTATGCCTCGCAACTTAATTTGGGCGCTAGATTAGGCCGAGTGGGAACGGTCGGGCCGGGCCGGGCTGGGGCCTGGCTGGGCTGGGGCCGGGCCGGGCGGGCCATCGAGGTAAGAATGGGTTCCGGGGGGAACGGGTTGGGCGCAGCGGTGCCCCCCCCCCCTCTCTCTCTCTCCCCCAACTCATTCCACGTCGCGTCACGGCAGAGTAGTGCTTCAGCCCCGGCGCCGTCACCCGGTGACGAAAAACAGACCTGGTCTTCCGAGGAAAATGGGTGCAGGCGGCAAGGGGGGAAGGGGAGGGGGGCTGCTTAAGGGTGGAGCCTAGCTCTGCTAGTAATAGCAGCAGCAGAGGGACGGCTTGAATTATTTGGGTCAGATCTTTCCCCCTGCTCCACCCCCACCCCCTGGTCGCGCCACTGGTAAGCCCTGCATCTTGGCCTACGCGTGACATGTTTTACCTGCGGAGGGCGCGCGGCCGAGGCCGCGGCCGGCTGTAGTACACTAGTAAACCTTGCGAGGGATGTTTCACGGGTCTGGCCGCTGCTGCAGTCACAGCAGCATCGCCGCACCACCGGAAAAAAAATCCATCCTCCGGGCCGCTAAGATCTCCGCCCAAACGAGGGACGATTTTGGAACCAACGCGACTTTCCGTCCTGGCCGACACTGGACGACTGGGGTGAGCTTGGGGGTGGATTGTGTGTGTGTGTGTGTGTGTGTGTGTGTGTGTGTGAGAGAGAGAGAGAGAGAGAGAGAGAGAGAGAGAGAGAGAGAAGAGAGAGAGAGAGAGAGAGAGACAGAGAGAGTAGGTGTGTGTGTGTAGTGTGCGTGCGTGTGGCATCACATGGCCGCAGTCCCACCGGTGAAGGCTTCCAATAGGTATCGATTGTCTGGCCTGGCGCGGCGCGGCGTGGCGCGGCGTGGCGCGGTTGGCTTGGCCGGACCACGAGACGGCCCGAGACGAGCAACGGACATGCTCCATTTTTAAAGACGTTTGGCTGCGCGGCGTTGGCTGGCTGTCCTTTTACCCTTTAGGCCCAGGGCTCGGCGAGGCCAGCCAAGGCAAGCCGAGGCAGCCAAGACGGCAGTGAGGCTGGACGCGGCCTCCACGGCAAGAAGGGCCCGCTGGCAGTGACCCCGCAAAGATGGTCAAAACGTAGAAGGATGAAGAATCCGCCAACGGATTGCTCTCCGAATGAGGAATCCATTGGTGGGGTCACACGTTCAGTTCGAGTCCCATTTATCGACTCTGGAGCTCAAAACGCGTCTAGCGTTTTGGCCGCCTCCACCGGTCTTCTGGCCCACTGTGCCCGCGGTGGATGTCCCCGGCAGGTGGCCAGGTACCCCAGGTACCTGCGGGCCGCGCCGGGCTGGTCCAGCCGGGTGCAGAGTGCTTTATGGCTTGGTTCATCGGGGTCCATCCCCGACGGCCGACCGCGCGTACCCGTGGGTACGACTACTCGTGGAGCCGTCAAGCACCCGGCGAGCTCGTGGAGGTGCGGCCCCCAGGGACGCCAGATTTCGACACTCAAAAAGTACACACCTGCCATAAAAATACAGTGTGGAGGGAAAAGAAAAGAACAATCATTCTTTCTTACCTCGAATTGGACATCCTGTTTCTTTCCACTGTTCATATTTTAAGCGAATCTTCCTTTGGATTCTATTGAAAAAATTAAAAAATCTCTAATTTTAACTAATTTTTTTTCTTGTGCAAAGACTTTGAGTCTTTCATTAAAAATTCAGGTTGACTGCCTGTTTAACCCTGCTCCTCTGAAAGTTCAGGGTCATCAGGTTGATTTTGCTCTTTGCATCCCAGCTCCGCTCCGCTCCGATGTCGGCCCTGCTGTTGTTTTTTTCTGTTTTATGTTGTTGTTGCTGCCGCTGCTGCGACGTCTGTTATCGTAATGGAGACATCCCCCGACAGTGGAGGCGACGCGTCGACAACGTATCGACGCGTAACAACATTAACAACGCACGAAAACACGCCCAGTCCATTCCGATATTCGCACCACCCGCGTTTTTTTTAAGGTTGTCCCCCTTGTTTCGTTTTTGGCCATCGCAAGCCTTCATGTTGATGGTGATGGGCGTCCCCGACGTGACGCCGCGCCCGCCGACAGCCCCCCTATAAAGTGCCTGTCCGTCTCTCTCGCACCCACGGCCCGGGCCGCAGCGGTGCGAGAGAGGCAGGGCGACGAGCTGCAGCAGGCCGGCGGCCAGGCCCGCCCCTCGGAAAGTTGTCGCGACAAGTTTTACAGCGGCGGGAATTACCGCGAGCAACAGAGTGACCCGACGGCTCCTCTGTGCCGAGCCGTGCCGAGCCGCGCCCAGCCGCGGTTTAGCCCGAGCTCTAGCCCTGGCGTCTAATTTGAGACCGAAACCCGACAAGAAAAGGAAAAATGAAAGCGGTTTTCTAAAGTTCTTAAATTTTTTTCAATTTTTCTTAGGCGTGGCGTCTAATTTAAGACCAAATCCCGACAAGAAAACGATAAAAAAACGTGTTTTTTTTCTCATTTCTATTTATAAAGAAAAATTTCTTTAGGCATGGCGTCTGATTTGAGACCAAAACCCCTACAGAAACCCCAAAGTGTTTTTTTTTCCTTGCAAGTTTCTAAATTTCCGTAATTTTTCGTCAGCCTTTTAAGACTAAAACCCGACAAGAAAACGAAAAAATAGGATGTTTCTTTTAAAAGTTTCCAAACATTTTCAACTTCTCTTTAAGCCCTGGTGTCTTTAAGACCGACACCCACAGAAACAAAAAATGTTTTTTTTTTACAATTTCTAAAATTTTTAATCTGGTTTTTTCGTCAGCCTTAGCTAAAACTTCAAATGGCGTCGTTCCTTGCATGACTAGGAGTTCTTTTGTTTGCACATTTTCAGGCTTGCCGTTTAGCCCGTCGTCTTAGCGGCTGTTCAGCTCCTGATCAGCACCTGTCAAAAACATGGCGTCGGCCTTTTCCCACACCAGCTGGGCGTGCCGCGTCCTGCCGTCCTTGTCCGCCCTGCTTGGCTCTGCTTGGTCCGCTTCAGCGCCTGCCTTGCCGTCAGCCCTGCCTGGCGCGCCTGCCTTCGCCTGCGCCCTGCCTTGCCGCGCTGCCTTGTGCGCTCCGCGCCCTGTTGCACGCGTGCCTTGCCGCGCCCTGCCTTGCCGCCCCTGCCTTGCGGCCCGCCTGCCGCGCCCTGCCTTGCGCGCCTGCCTGCCGCGCCCTGCCTTGCCGCGCCCTGCCTTGCGCCCTGCCTTGCCGCGCCCTGCCTTGCCGCGCCCGCCCCGCGCCCTGCCTGCCGCGCCCTGCCTTGCCGCGCCCTGCCCTGCCTGTTGGTGCAGCGAGCGAGCTCGAGCTAGTGGTGCAGGGGCTAAATTACCCTTCACAGCCAGGCCAGGCTGGGGCGGGCTGGGGCGGGCTGCAGGCAGGACGACGAGGACGAGGACGGCGGAGGCCTTGAATGGGACGGGTAACACGCCCCGCCCCGCCCCGACATGCACCCCGTCTTTTTCCAGCTGCTCGGGTCGCTCCTCCTGGACCAGAAGCTAGTCTTCCTCCTTGCGCCCACAATTTAACGTCGTCGTTTGGCGTCGCCATGCTCCGCCTGTGTGTGTATGTGTGTATGTGTGTGTGTGTGTGTGAGGGGGGCAGCAGGGGCGGTTCGAAGCGCAGCAAATATCCAGGGGGGGGGGGGGGGGGGGGTGAGAAGTCAACTTCGGTGTTGCCATACTGTCTGCGCGGCAGATGCCCCACGCGCACGCACACACAGACACAGGGACACACACACACACACGTGCGCTCATGCAAGCGCACACACACACACACACACACACACAACACATACACACACACAGAGGAGCAGACAGTTGTGCGGCCCACGTTCCGAATAGTGTTTGACCGCAAAGTTGTTGGTCCGGCGGGCATGGCGGGCCGGGCGGCCAGCAGCGCGTCGATTGGCTGGGCTTGGCAATGACGCCTGGTGTCGTCGGGGGCCAAACTTGGTGCTCCGCCGGCCAGCCGCCCCGCTGGCCGCGCTAGCCGCGCTAGCGGACACATATTGGAAAAAGACGGCGCAAAAACTGGGGGCGGCCGCTCGGTTCAAGCAACATGTGCCGCTGTATGCCGCCGCTAGGGTGCACAGTGGGCCAGAAGACCGGTGGAGGCGGTCAAAACTCCCGACGCTTGTTTGAGCTCCAGCGTCGCTAAACTGGACTCGAACTGGACTAAACTGGACCCCGCCGATGGATTCCTCTTCCGGAGAGCAATCCATTGGTGAGGTCACACGTTCGATTTGAGTCACATTTAGTGACTCTGGAGCTCAAAACGCGTCCGGGATTGCGACCGCCACCGCAGGTTTTCTGGACCACTGTGCGCCGCTGTGTCCGTGTGACGGTGTGGGGGCCCCTGACAAACTGAGGGCCAGGTCAACTCGGGGGTAACTCGGGGTAACTCGGGTAACTGGGGGGTAACTCGGGGGTAACTCAAGGGGAAGTGGGGGGGGAAGTCGGGGGGAACTCGGGGGGAAGTGGGGGGGAACTCGGGGGGAAGTCGGGGGGAACTCAGGGGAAAGTGGGGGGGAACTGGGGGGGAACTCGGGGGAACTCGGGGGCAATCGGGGGGGAACTCAGGGAAACTCGGGGGAAGTGGGGGGGAACTTGATCGACTCGCCCAAACACTAGAAATACGCTCCAAACTAGCACCGTTGCCTTTGTCTCGTTGCCCCGATTCAAAAAGTGCCCCTATTTGCCCATCTAGCTCAGGGGTTTCCCCAAACCCTTTGGGGGTCGCGACCCCAAAGGGGTCGCAAAAAAATTTTGAGGGGTCGCGGCGAGGTGGCTGGGTCGCCTGGGGTCGCGGTGGTTTCCCGGCTGGCCCACACGCCGAGCACTGGCTGCTTAAATGCCGAAAAGTTGATCAAAACGGTCACAAATGTGTGTAAAAGATCGTTTTTTGGGTCGACTTTAAGCATCCACTGCTTCTGATCCGAGGCGGTAAATCGCCCTCCCTCAACGGGCAATTGGTCTTTGGACCTTCCTTTTGCATGCCTTTGTTACGGAGTGAAATTATCTGCCTCAGTTTGGAAGCAGTACTGCCGCAAAGTTGGTCTAAACAGTCACAAATGTCTGTGAAAAATCGTGTTTTGGGCCGATTTAAGCACCACTGCGTCTGATCCGAGGGGGTAAATCGTCCTCCGTCAACGGGCAATTGGTCTTTAGACCTTTCTTTAGCATGCCTTTGTTACGGAGTGCGATTATCTGCCTTATTTTGGGAGCAGTTTCGCCGCAAAGTTGATCAAAACGGTCACAAATGTCTGAAAAATCGTGTTTTGATCAACTTTGTGGCAAAACTGCTCCCAAACTAAGGCAAATAATCGCACTCCGTAACAAAGGCATGCTAAAGGAAGGTCTAAAGACCAATTGCCCGTTGAGGGAGGGCGATTTACCGCCTCGGATCAGACGCAGTGGATGCTTAAAGTCGGCCCAAAACACGATCTTTTACACACATTTGTGACCGTTTTGATCAAATTTGCGGCATTTTAAACAGCCAGTGCTCGGCGTGGGGCCAGCCGGAAACCACCGCGACCCCAGGCGACCCCAGCCACCTCGCCGCGACCCCTCAAAATTTTTTCGCGACCCCATTTGGGGGCGCGACCCCAAGGTTGGGAACCGCTGAGCTAGAGGGGCAAGTAGGGGGACTTTTAGAATCGGGCAACGAGACAAAGGCAACGGTGCTAGTTTGGAGCGTATTTCTAGTGTTTGGGCGAGTCGATCAAGTTCCCCCCGACTTGCCCCCGAGTTACCCCTGAGTTCCCCCCGACTTGCCCCCGAGTTCCCCCCCAGTTCCCCCCGAGTTCCCCCCGAGTTCCCCCCCACTTGCCCCTGAGTTCCCCCCGACTTCCCCCCCAGTTCCCCCCGACTTCCCCCCGACTTCCCTTGAGTACCCCCGAGTTACCCCCGAGTTACCCCCGAGTTACCCCCGAGTTACCCCCGAGTTGACCTGGCCCTCAGTTTGTCAGGGGTGGGGGAGGAAGGTGTGTCTGTGGACGCCGGTACGCACGTGAAGCGCACAACAAGAGAACCGCTGCCCGTGTGTGTGTGTGTGTGTGTGTGTGTGTGTGTGTGTGTGTGTGTGTGTAAGAGAGAGAGAACGCAGCTAGTCTCGTGTACCACACGTGTACAGCAACCACGGCTGGCACCTGTAGACCAAACAGGTCTGCTTGCCGTACCACGCCGCTTGAAGTGGGTAATCCAAATTAGGATGAGAGCGATAAGACACACACACACAGCACCCCTTCCCTTGTGTGTTGGTGGTCACGGTCCAACCGATATCCACACTCTGGGGAGGCAAAGCTGCTTAGCGCCCGCCCGTCTGACCCTGTTTTCCTCTTTTCTCTCCCTCCCTCTCTCTCCCTCTCTCTCCCCTCTCTCTCTCTCTCTCTCTCTCTCCCTCTCTCTCTCTCTCTCTCTCTCTCTCTCTCTCTCTCTCTCTCTCGCTCCCTCTCCCTCTCTTCGTTTTCCTCTTCCGGCGGGGATCCATATCGTCGCTTTTCTGAAGGGCTCAGCTGCACAGTAATTGGAAATGTGCCCATCTGACCACAATTTAGATGTGCGTGGCGCGTCGCCCTCGCCCTCCTTTTCACGTTTCTAAACACACACACACACACATTGACGCACACTCACACTGACGCACGCACAGTTGCACGTAGTCAAACAATGGGCCAACATCTCTGGCGCACGGCTACATGTAACCCGCGCCGCGCTTCTCCGATACAGTTTCGTCCTCCACCGCGCGTATTCCTGTTGCATTTTCCGCCCCCTCACGCTCGGAAACCCTTTTCCTGTTGTTGTTTTTATTTTTATTTTTATCTGCGCGGATCTGCTTGCATCCGTTTTTGTTGTTGCTGCAAGTTTGCGCGAGTGGTTCGTCCAGTATGGCGTGTTTAGCGCGCGGGGCCGCCCTGGGAGTGCTTCGCAGCGATCCCCATCACGCTTGCTCTCTCTCTCTCTCTCTCTCTCTCTCTCTCTCTCTCTCTCTCTCTCTCTCTCTCTCTCTCTCTCTCTCTCTCTCTCTCTGTGCCTAGATCCCCACGCGCTCATTCGTAGCTGACAATGACAGCATTTGCAGAGGTGTAAAAGCAAAGTGCCAGCCAGGTCGACCCAGGTCCAGACCTGAAGGTGGAGGCTGGAGGGCTCAGGAAAGCAGACACAGCGCGACGCGACGCCCGTTCCAAGACGTTCGAAGCGCGTATTTGTTCATGCACTGGTAAAACTTCAACTGGGAAATTCAAGCATACCCTTGAGGACTTTAAGCTTGAAGACTTTACACATTTGACGGCTTTACCCACTTGAAGAATTTACGCTTGACGACTTTACACACTTGAGGACTTTACACGCCTGAAGACTTTACACACTTCAAGACTTCACGCACTTGAAGACTTTACACACTTCAAGACTTTTCACTCTTGAAGACTTTTTGTGAAGACTTAATACTTAAAGACTTTACGCTTGAAGACATTACGCTTGAAGTCAAGGTTCCCTATGATTTTATTTAGGGCGAAAGAGGGGCGGAGAAGCCAAGGACAGCGACCATTTCCCTCGAAGAAAGGCGTACGCTTCGGTTGTGCCCGGTGTTTCCATTATGGAGCGTGGAAACTTAATGACAAACACTGCGAACGGACTGCGGTTCCCGTTCCGTTCCCTACTTCCCGTCTTCGCGCCGGCTTTCCTGTTGAAGTTCAAACCCTTATCAGCCAATATTAGCCTCGCAATCCAAGTTTCATCGCGGGTGGTGACGTGCCGTTGCGGGGGAACAGTGGAAATTCACGACACTGAAAAATACAATATGGAACCAGGACTGAAATTTTGGCTGAGGTATTCTCTGACCGAGGATCAAATCTGGGTGATAAAGGTTTTCTTAATATGATATTTATAGTTATCTTAATAGGTAGCAGGATGTACACATTCAAATTTGCCTGAACGTGGGTAAGGCAACCCTCATCACCCAAATTTGAGCGATAAGATAAACCTCATCCAATTTTGGGAAATAAGTATATATCTCGCCTAAAATATGGTATTGGTCAAGACCATTTCACTCTCAGTGAAATACTAGAAACCGTTACGGTCCTCGTCACAGGTGTAAATGGGATCAGGATTTTCTGATCACCTAGCGCTGATCACTTTCTGGATCAGAAAATTGAAGATCAGGAAAAAACCTGATGCTTTTTCGAACACCTTTTCTGATGTTTTTTTTCCTGATTCCTGATCACGTTTCTGATCAGCGTGGCTCTGATCACCTCGGGTCTGATCACCACTGGAGTAGAATCAGAAATTGTATTATCAGAAATGTAACGATATCTGACTCAGGATATTTTCACGGTCATGAAAGGTACGGAGATGAGGCAAACGGCTCTAGGGGGTCGAAAATGAGTCCGATCCAATTCTGCAATCCGTTTCACGCTAGCTCGCCATCAGCTCTCAAAATGCCAGAAGATATGGTCTAAATTTCATGACCTTGAAAATGTCCTAGCCAAATGTCGCGAACATACCGCTCACCAAATTTGAAACCAAAATTCCGAAAACTTTCTGTTTTACAGGCATCTAGATTTTTGAGACATCACGATTTTCTGATAGTTTTGCATGTTATCAGAATGTCTACGTTTTCTGATGACTCTATTCTGATCACTGTCTGATCACTTTTTGGATCAGAAATTTTCCCTGATCAATAATTAGCGATCAGACTTTTTCTCTGATCATTTCACAGTTATCAGAAATTCTTGCAATTCTGATGCCAATTTTTCTGATAGTACGCCAATGATCAGAAAATCCCAAATTTTATCAGAAAAATGGGTAAATGATCAGAAAATCCTGATCCCATTTACACCTGTGGTTTTAGCTTCCAGCTATCCATTTTTTCTTGGTCTTTGATTCTCAATGACGAAAATCGAAACCCTTGACAACTTTCTTTGTGCATTTCCCCCCTTGAATCGTGTGCAGAAGTTTGTCAGCATGGTCTTGACAGTAAAGTGAGCGATGAAAAATTGAGAGTCAGTCGATGAAAAAGACGAGGGCGGTCGTTTCCTTGGTCGACGCGATGACAAGACGCGCGACAGGTCATTACTCCGAATGTGGTCGACCTGCTTACCGTTTCGTTTCGTAGTCTGTCTCCCGATTTCCAAATCACGTTGAGTCTCACCGACAGCCCGACAAAAAAAGGGGGAAGGGGGTTGAGATTTTGTTGTTTTTCGTTCTTGCGGCCGCCTCGGGCCCTTTCTTAATTATAAATGAGGCCAGCTCTCGCTGCTGCGAAATGGAGTGTATTAATTAATTTGCCTTCATCTTGTCTCAAACTTCACGTGTGTTGCTGTGAAAGTTTGGGCCGGGCCGGCTGCAGGCTGATTCCGAGCCGCTCTCCGTCGGTCTCTCTCTCGAACCTTTGGGAACGGCCGGTGGGTGCGAGAGAGAGAGAGGCTATTTGGAGCATCGCGCTGAGGGAAGGTTGCGCTTTTCTCGGGACGCCATTCATATCTTGGAGTAAAAATAGTCGGCAATTTAGGCGGGGCTGCTTTGGTGTAAAACTCGATTTCGCCGGAGCAAAACAAGGGCACTTTGGAAAGGGGCGGGGGCATGCCCTACTGGGCAGCCCCTTGGAAAGCCCAGCCACGCTGGCCTGTTGAAGAATTCGTTTCTGTTACATCTTTATCAAGAGACCCTGGCCAGTGCATTAGCAAACCTTGGGAGCAAAAGGTTGAGGGGTGAGAACCGCTGTTGAGCTTTCATTTTGCTCCCTTAATTCAAAGTCAACAGTGAAATGAAGGGGGGGGGGGCAGTGGAGTGGGCAACCACAGAACGCAGCGGCTCCCTCTTCTTTGAGCGCACGGCAAACAGTGGATGCCTTTTTTAAACCCCCCGGGATGCGCCACCGTAATGTATTCCGATTTGACTGCGCCGCTTATTAGTGTCTTCCTAGAAATGCATGTGGTGCCTCTTGTCCAGGGGAAAGGGAGAGGGATCATTAAACTATCATCTGGAAAAGTCGAGTTAAGCGGCTCGCGTTTGTCCGGGCCAATTTGGGCTCGATGAAATTGGAGCTTAAGAAAGTTGGGGCCAGAGCGGACTGTATTCCAGAGATGTTCAGATTTCACGGTTTGAAAGGGGAGTCGAGCCTTCTTAACAAGGACACCCGTGTGGCGGGGTGCTCTCTCTCTCTCTCTCTCTCTCGACTCGCTTGGCACCTCCTCAAAGCCATCCTCATCACTTATTTCTCTTGTAAACTGACCTGCCGAGTTGCTCTGTCTCTCTCGCACCCCTGGGGGACGCCTCATCACCGCTGTGCAGTGCGACAGAGACAGAGCGACGAAACGACTGGTGCGTGTGCTTTGAACTCCCTCCCCCTCATCGCTGGGCGCAGCCATTCCCTATTAATAAGAATTATTAAATAAACACGTTACGAGCGAGCCCGCCGGGCCATTTTGAGATAAGGGAAAAAGAGTCTCCTGACCTTACCCAATGCAGACGGTCATCCTAGCCACAAACAAAAACAAAAAAAACACTTTCACCGTCTCAGTTTTTGCCTCTCCCTTCCTCCGTGTCTGCCCTTCGTTTACCTCT
>NW_023144621.1:14154198-14308233 GCF_012932325.1 Thrips palmi | reverse complement strand
GGGGCCCCAACCTACACAGCGCCGGCAGCTACACTGCCCGCACTGTTAGGCTACGAATTTGATGACCGTTAGTTCGTTGGGATGTGAATATTGGGTCACAATCGTTTGAATGTGGATGGGGCCATAGTTCAAGTGAATGTGACCACCTTTTTAGGACGGCCCGTGTGAGCAGAGAAGAAAAAGAAGAAAAGAAGAGAAAAAAGAAGAAGAAAAAGAAGAAGAAAAAAGAAGAAGAAGAAAAAAAGAAGAAGAAGAAGAAGAAGAAGAAGAAGAAAAAAAAAAAAAAAAAAAAAAAATTAGAAGGAGATCACCAACAAAGACGAAGCCCCTGCGAAGTCGGGGGTAACCCGAGCACGCCGCTGTGTGGCGGGCCAGCCTGCGTCCGCAGGCGTCCGTCCCCTCGAACCGCCACACAGGACCAAGGCACAGACCTGCGCGCTCCGCCTCGCCCCGCCTCACCCCGCCCCGCCCTACCCCCCCCCCCGCCCCGCCCTACCCCACCCCCCCGCCCCGACGTTTGCCACCAGGAAGAGCGCGAAGGCCGCGGAGAAGCCCTTCCCAAACCCGGATCCGCCTTACAGTGCGACAGGCAGCCGGCAGCAGTAGATCGTCCCACGCCCTGAGCCCCACGCCCGAGAGAGAGAAAAGGGGAGAGGAGAGAGAGAGAAAAAAAAAAAAAAAAAAACCTCTTCCACTCTGGCCACTCTGTGGATAAATGCGTTGCCGTTGGACATGTCTGGAGCACGTGCGCTCGTAGCCGGGTGACGTATTTGCCGCTCCGCTTCGCTGGCCCAGCATCCGGCCGCTTCAGGCCGCTTCAAGCCGCTTCAGGCAGCATCGCTGAGGAGGTGGTGCGCGCCACGGATCACCTTGCCACCCACCCCCAAAAGGGGGTTTTCCCCCGGGGGGGGGGCCCGGGGGGGGAAAAGACAGACGGATGGACGGACAGAGAGACAGACAGACAGACAGAGAACGACAGATTTGGAAAGGGGAAAGGGCCCCGGCTCGCAAATTGGGCCGGGCCAAATTATTTTTTTTTTACTTATTTTCTTTCCACTTTTTTTTAACTTTTCGTGTCCGCCATGAACCAGCATCTTTACTGCTGCTATCCGCTTGCCTCCAGACGGCTCTCGGCTCGGCCTCGCTCCGCCTGCGCCCGGCGGTTTATGATTGCATGTTTATTGAAAGCGGGCTCCCGCTGTAATACGTCTCAGTCGGTTTGGTTTTAACGGTTGGCACGACGCGCTGACGCGTTGGCCACACTGCCAGGCGGCACCGCACTGTCTTGAGCAGCGCGGCGCATCCGGTAGTCCGAATAACACGACGCATGTTTTGGCGCGCCTCCAGCGGACTGCTTGCGAGCGGGAGGTCTCTCCTTCCCTCTCCCGCGAGGGTGCGAGGGAGACAGCCCGACGACAGCCCTTTTCGGAGTCACTCGGCAGGCCCTGCCGGATATCAACTGGGCCTGGGATTACGGAAAACTGGCATGCGTTTCACAATATGGCGCGCGTTGCCAACTTGACGGGATTGAGCTTGAAGGGAATCTGTTGGGGATCCCTTTTGTTTCGTGTTATGTTTGTCTTCTTGTTGGCGACACTGTTCAAAAGTCACTGAAACAACTTTGGGCCCGCGTATCAAGTCCACAGTGGGTCAGAAGACCGGTGGAGGCGGCCAAAATCCCAAACGCGTTTTGAAGTCCAGAGTCGCTAATTTGGACTAGAACCAAACTTTTGACCCCACCAGTGGATTACTCTCTCGACGAAGAATCCATTGGTGGGGTCGCACGTTCGGTTCGAGCCCCATTTAGCGACTCTGGACTTCAAAACGCGTCGAGAGGTTTCGCCGCCTTCTTCGTCCTTCTGGCCCACTGTGAGGCCTGCCTGGCCTGGTGCACTTCTCTCTTCCGTCAACCTTCTACGCGTCTACCTTTGACGTAACTTTGCCTACACTTCCTTTAGCCTGTGGCCTCTGCACTACCCCTGGCCTTTGGACTACCTTTTCGGCCCTGCCCTGCCTACCTTGGGCCGGCCATAACAATTATTATAACGGCTGGCAATAAATCGGCTGCAGTTGACCAGGGCGGCGCCAACACGGGGCCAGCTCGGCCAGCTCGGCCAGCACCGCGCGCAAAGCGCCCCGACCTGCATTGGCGCCGCTATATTTTGGCGTATCGGTGGTCCGGGGAGGGGGCGGGAGGGGGGATGGAACCCGAGGCTTACTGCCTGCAGTCACGGACACCGCAGAGAGAGGGAGAGAGAGAGAGAGAGAGAGAGAGAAACAATATAGCAAGCACGGCGTCAATCAAGGGAATGCCAAAATTTCACAAGGCCAGCCAAAAACAGAATCAAAGTAAAAGCGTTGTATTGTACGAGGAATAAAAATTAACACGTTTCTTGAACAAGATTGTTTTGCACTTCAAATAAAAGTCGAATTCAGAAGTCAGAAGTTGACACTGATGATTGGGCTGCACTAGCCCCTGTGAAAAGCGGGGTAGGTGTGCTGCGCTGCCGAGCGGTCTTGCATACCTCGCAGGCGGCTTGCTTGCTTCACCGCGTCCAGTTTGTTGTTGTTGTTGGAGGTGGTGCCGATGGGGGCGGGCGGACGGCGTCGAGTTGCATGATAGAGTGTAGCGCCATGCGCACTTTATCACTTGGGTGGCGACTTCGCCACCGGATGGACAACACCATAACCGTTTTATTTTGCAAAAAGAGAAAAAAGTACATTGTGTCCTTTGTTGTTGTTGTTGACGCCGCTCGGATTCGCCTTTTTTCTGATTTCGTTTTGGAGGTGTGGGAGCGCGGGTGCAGCTGTAGTTGTGATGGCCGCCGTCTTCCTGGAATCGGAGGCGGAACCATTTCCCATCCTCTCACTCAACAAAGAAAAATTTCATCAATTTAACTTTATCTGTTGTGGTTAATGATTTTTGTTAAAATATTTTTTGAAATGATGTTGCCACGAAAATCGTCCAAATCTTAAGTAGCCGTTTTGGCGGAGCATTTGTTCGACTGCACAGTAGGCCAGGAGGCCGGTGGAGGCGGCCAAAACTCTAGACGCGCTTTGCGCTCCAGAGTCGCTAAATGGGACTCGAACCGAACGTGTGGACCAATCCTCGTTCGGAGAGCAATCCATTGGTGGGGTCACACGTTCGGTTCGAGTCCCATTTAGCGACTCTGGAGCTTAAAACGCGTCTTGAGTTTTGGCCGCCTCCACCGGCCTCCTGGCCCACTGTGAACTGCGCCGAATGAGGCTGTCCGCCACGCGACTTCCCAGCTGTCCACCGAACTGCACTGTTTTTATTTTGGTCTGCACCGCCGTGCCTGTCCCAGTGTCCCAGGGCCTACTTTTATTTCTTTCCTGATTTGATGAAAAGTTTCCGCGGCGGAAAACTCCCTCCGAGTGAAGGGTCTGGCCGGCCGCCGGAACGGGATTGGAGAGAGAGAGAGAGAGAGAGAGAGAGAGAGAGAGAGAGAGAGAGAGAGAGAGAGAGAGACAGACAGACAGACAGAGACAGAGAGAGAGAGAAGGAGAGGGGAACAGAGGAGGATAATGTGGGATCGGGATGGAAGCCTACGGTAGCTGCATGGCCCATTTTCTTACACTATTTGAGGCCTTGACACCTTCCGACACTAAAATCAGCCCGTTGCGGAATTGTTTTTTAAAAGACTCTTGCGCAGTCTTTCTTGTGCACCCACACGCACACACACCTACACACTCACAGCCACACGCGTTCCAATTCTGTTTGGATACAGACCCCGTACTGGATACAGGCGACCGTACTATAAAGAAACCACGCAGCCCGTTTCACAGTGAGCCAGCAGACCGGTGGAGGCGGTCAAAACTTTTGACGCGTTTTGAGCTCCAGAGTCGCTAAGCTGGGCTCGAATCTTACGTGTGGGTTAGGCCCCACCAACGTGTGACCCCACCAATGAATACCTCGTACCTCGTTCGGAGAGCAATCCATTGGTGGGGGTCACACGTCCGGTTCAAGTCCCATCTAGCGACTCTGGAGCTCAAAACGCGTCCGGGATTTCGACCGGCGCCGCCACCGGTCTTCAGGCCCACTGTGGGGGCGGGCTTTCCGAAAGCGGGATGACGGCTGCCGTCCTGGAGGCGTGAGACTGAATTCCGCGAAAAGCGCCTCGGGCTTGACGGCACAACTTTTCTCCCTCCCACTCATCGTGTTTGCTTTATTTCGGAAAAAGGACGAAACCGCAGGCGCGGCAGAGAACATAATGTATAAAGAAATAATTAGTCCTGAGACAGTCTTCCAATGGCGCGCCGACGCCACTGTCAGGGGCGTGAATTAAATAGACGCACCGCCAAAATATTTTTCTTTTTCTTCTCACTTGACGGGCTTCTTTAAATTTTTTTCGACTCCCTTTTTTTTTAGCGGTGTTGCAGTAAGTTTACGGTGGTGCGCAAGGCGCAACGGCCACGCGGCGTTGCCGCCGCCCTGCCAGACCTGTGTACACACTTGCGCTAAACAGAGACGTAAATGAACCCCCTCCCTCCCTCCCCCCGGACCCGCCTCTGGCATTACGCGGCATTACAAGCTGTGATAAGAGTGGACGGCCCACATGAGTGGGAGGGAGGGGGGGGGATTCAGAAGGGTGCAAATCTCCGGCGCGCTTGTTTTGAAACGCAGGCGGCACATTGTTTCTCGTCCGAGTGCGAACCGACGAGAAACATAATTTAAAGTCTTCAAGGTCGATGTGGGTGAGGAGTTAAACTTTCCGCCGGTCACTCTCTTACAGTATTTTTCTTTTTTTCAGGCTAGGTAGATGAGCCTTTACTTGATGGTATCAGCATTATATTACGCACCCGCACCCTGCAGACCTTTTCAACGCGTCCCTCCGCACGGCACGCCACGGCCTACAGTGGGCCAGAAGACCGGTGGAGGCGGTCAAAATCCCGGACGCTTTGTGAGCTCCACGGTCGCTAAATGAGACTCGAACCCTGCTCGAACCGAACGTGTGACCTCACCAAGAGATTGCTCTCCACACGAGGAACCCACTGGTGGGGTCACACGTTCGGTTCGAGCCCTGTTTAGCGACTCTGGAGCTCAAAACACGCCTAGAATTTTGGCCGGTCTGCTGGCCCACTGTGCGGCCATCACGGCCACAGGCTTGTTAGGCCGAGGCAGGCATATCTCATCTGCAGCACTGATTCCGAGAGTCGTTTTCGTCGCTCCGTCTCTCTCGCACTCAAGTGGCGTCCCGCATAGGTGCGCGAGAGACAGAGCGACGAAAACGACTCTCGGAATCAGTCTGCTACGGCTGGTAGTAGCGCGCCCTGCCGCTGGTCGCACGTACTTTAATAGCCTGCCCGGGACGTCCCCTGGAAGAGTAATTATATTTCGTAAACAAGCAGCCGGGGTCTCCTTGCGTCTTGCGGCGCCGCTTGGTTCCGAATCCGCTCGAGAAAGAAGGTTCCACTGATATACACTCTCAAACGTCTTCGTTACCTTTTTATGGCACGAAGGTGCCTTTGGTCTTACAAAGTCGCCTTGGTATGTCTTGGTGACAGTTGCTTTCGAGACTGACACAGGTACTTCTTCACTAAGAATTTGCGCTCGCTTGTTCATGGTAACACCCAACTTGTTGTTTTTTTTCTGTCCGGAAGTACTTGCGAGATGAAAGGAACTCTCGACCGGATGCAAAAATTGTGCGGGAGGGTTTAGTTTCGAGTGCGCGCCAACTTGTGGGTAAGCGACGGCGCGAGGTTTGAATACGGAAACTGGCGGGGGCCGCCCGGTGGGTCGCGCGCTGGCAGAGGCCACGGTGGGGGCCACGGCGGCGAGGTCATGGTGGAGGCCTCGACGGCGAGGTCATGGTGGAGGCCATGGTGGAGGCCACGGCGATGAGGCCATGGTGGAGGCCACGGCGGAGGCCACGGCGGAGGCCACGGCGGAGGCCACGGCGGCGAGGTCATGGTGGAGGCCACGGCGGAGGCCACGGTGGAGGCCACGGCGGCGAGGTCATGGTGGAGTCCACGGTGGAGGCCATGGTGGAACCCGCCCAGGATGGAGGCCACGGCGGTGAGGCCACGGCGGAGGCCCTGATGAGAAGGTTCGGAGTCCAGTAATTAGAGTCGCATCACACGAGGGGCCGAGGCAGCCGAGGCCAAGGAGCAACTCTTTACTTGTCCGTCTCGGCCCCCTCCCCCGCCCCTCCCCTCCTTTTTTGTGGGGTCGGGAGTGGATCCCCTTCACTGTGCAACATAATGAGCTGGCTGCGGGAAAAACAAAGAGCTTCATCTAAACTTGTAGACCGGGGGGAGGGGTGGGAGAGTGAGAGAGAGAGGGGGCGACGCGATACGAAATGCATTCCGTGGCGTGGCGGCGGCGGCGTGCCCGGCCGTGCCCGGACGTCCCTCGTGTTTGCGCCGCGCCGTGCCGCGCCGTGCCGCGCCGTGCCGAGCCGTGCCGCGCCCGTCCTGTGGCCACAGCAGGCAGCGCGGCAGCGCAGCCAGTAAACCCCTGGGCGAAACCTTGTTATGCAACCGGGCGTGTGCAGGCGTGCAGGCTCACCCCCGAAACCCAGTCCACCCAGTCCGCCAGCCAGTCCCAGCGCGGCGCCGCGGACGAAAACACAGCAGTACACACACACACACACACACACACACACACACACCGTACACAGACATGCCTTGCCCTCCACCAGGTAGCGGATGGTATTGGTTCTGAGTGTGTGTGTGTGTGTGTGTGTGTGTGTGTGTGTGTGTGTGTGTGTGTGTGTGTGTGTGTGTGTGTGTGCAGGACGTACGTGTCGCGGGCTCCACACACCCACGGACATAATTAAGTCGCAAATGTGAGACACGAGAGAGAGAGAGAGAGAGAGAGAGAGAGACGCGTCTCTGGCGTGCCAACGTGTAAAGTAAAGTCCCGCCTCTCCGCGGGAGGGCACTGCGCTCGCTCACGCGCTGGTCCCTCCGAATGCAAATCGCTTTTTGAGCATGTGTGTGTGTGCGTATGTGTGTGTGTACCTGCCTGCGTGCCTGAGCGTGGGTGCGTTTTATATTTGTCCCTGCGGTTCAGTTTGTGCGGTGGTGGTACCCGTGGCCGCGCCCGTGGCGTGCGCATCGGCAGGTCGTCTGGGTGAGGGCGTTCATGCGCGGCGGCCGCCCCGCCCCACCCCGCCCCGACAGGTGAGGCACGTAGCCAGTTGTTGTTGGCTGGCTAATAAGTAGTCCCTTTGCGCGGCTCCCCGCGCCGCCACGCCGCGCATCCTGGAGTAGGCAGTGTCCTGCCGGACAGACATTGCCTATCTCTCTCTCTCTCTCTCTCCCCCCCCCTCTCCTCTCTCTCTCTCTCTCTCCTCTCCCCCCTCTCTCTCTCTCTCTCTCTCTCTCCCCCCCCCCCTCTCTCTCTCCTCGCCCAACTCCTTCATCCTTCTGCTCGCGAGTAATGAGTCAACCGCAGGGCTGTTGTCGGTGCTCGAGCACTGCAAGGGCTTGGACCCCCCGCCCCCTCCCCCTCCGCCTTTCTTCCTTCTTCTTTTCCGGGGCCACCCGGCCTTCCCCCAACTCGTCAGGCACTGCGCGCGAACTTGAATCAGAAAATCGCAATAGCTCGCTTCTGTTTATAATCTGATAAGAAAAGTTGTCTCGCTCTATCATTCACATTGAGGCCTGCTTCCATTACGGCCGCAGCTCTCTCTCTCTCTCTCTCCTCCTCTCTCTCTCTCTCTCTCTCTCTCTCCTCTCTCCCCCCCTCTCTCTCTCTCCTCTCTCTCCCCAAGATAAAAAGAACAAGACTTGGCGAGTCGGCAACGGAGAAGGGGCCCCTCCAATTGGGCCTCGAGTCGGTGAAGTTCGTCAGGGTGCTGCTGGCGGCAAGGCCGTAGCTCCCCCAGCGAGCGACATTTTTAGTTTCCGTCTGGTTTTGGTGCCATCTGGCGGCAGGTTTGCACCACCGTGACGACCAAGAAGAGCCCCGCCGCGCGCCGCGCCGTCATTAACAGCGGCGAGAAACAAAAACCAAAACTATCGCTTATTTTCGTTTCGAATTAATTTACATAAATTATGGCCGTTTTTGTGTTGTTGTTTTTTTCGCTTCCTCTGGGTCGTGATTGCTCATGGAGTGCTCCGCGGACGCTGCCGGCTGGTGTCGAGAGTACCCCCTCTCTCCCTTCTTCTCTCTCTCTCTCTCTCTCTCTCTCTCTCTCTCTCTCTCTCTCTCTCTCTCTCTCTCTCTCTCTCTCTCTCCCTCTCTCTCTCCCTCCCTCTCTCTCTCTGTCTCTCTCTGCAGGGAGGGGCTCTATTTGCGTCGGTCTAGCCCCGTGAAGAGAGTGATTAGTGCCGTACGTCAAACTACCCTTCCTACAACTGCCTGCCTGCCTGATCGCCTGCCCGTCTGTCTGTCTGCCTGCCCGTCTGTCTGTCTATCTGTGTCTGCCTGCCTGTCTGCCCGCCTGCCTACTTGGCTTGCGTGGTTCGGGGAAGACAGCACAACCAGCGACACTTGCCACTTACCTCTTATGCGTCTTCTGCTCGTTACGGGACCTTGTTAGAAAGCATTGTTTTTCCACAAACAAAATCACAACAAACATCTCGGTTAAAAGAAAAATCGCCAAAAGAAAAAATTGGTGAAAGAAATCTGTGTGGTTCGCCACCCCCTACTGTCGTCACGGCCTTGGGCGTTACAAGCCACAACTTTGACGGCTGGCTGCATGAGCGCTTCGAGTCGGGGGCAATCAATCAAGTCAGCCGTTTGTGTGTGTGTGTGTGTGTGTGTGTGTGTGACTGCGACGAGCCCCACTTCCCACCTTAGTCGCTGCGAAGAAGGGCGGTGCGTTCTAGTTGAGCGATCGCAGCTACTCAGCGACTCCCCCCCCCCGCTCTCCCCCTGTTCCTTTTACCCCTTCCCCCGAAAACCTCCCCACAATCCCCACGTTGGTGTGTGTGCCCCTCCTCCCCGCCGCGAACAGATTTTCCCCCTGCACGAAAAAAAAATCAGCGGGGGAGTCGAACGCGGAACTTTGGAGTGGAAGTCGACACCTCTGCCCACGCGGTCACGGTGACACGCCGGGCGGACGGGGCGCAAATTTGGCCGCTCTGGCTGGTAATTGAGGCCGTGCTTGCGGTGTAGGCGCCGTGGGCCGAGGCGGCCGAGGCGGCCCAGGCCATGAAGTGCCGCGGGGAGGAGGAGCACCGAGGCCGCAGGCCAGGGCACTTGATTGGGAAGTTTCCAGCTCGGTGGAGGTCGGAGCCCGCGGAGCGCGGAGCCCTCGGCGGAGCCGCAGCCACGGGCAGAGGTGAAAAACCGCGTCGGAATCCCAGGGATTTGAACCCGCGACCTTCGCTTTTGTTCCAGGATCCGCGGTGGTGGCGCGGGTGACCCGCGAGGAGGCGCTCATGGTCTCAGACACCGTGGCCGTCGAGATCACGCCGCAGAACGTCATCGTGGCCAAGTTCATCGGCGACAACTACGTGGCCTCGTGCAACACCAGCGACGGCTCCAAGCCGCGGTGGTTCGCGGGCCGCGGCGGAGCCGCCATTCAAGGCACCAGCGGAGGGTGAGTATAGGCGCTCGGCTGAGGTTGCACAGTGGATTTGCCAGAAGACCGGTGGAGGAGGCCAAAACTCTAGATGCGTTTTGAGCTCCAGAGTCGCTAAATGGGACTCGAACCGAACGTGTGACCCCACCAATGGATTGCTCTCCGAACGTAGAATCCATTGGTGGGGTCACACACTCAGTTTGAGTCCTGCTTAGCGACTCTGCAGCTCAAAACGCGTCTAGAACTTTAGCGGTCTCCACCAGCTGAGTCCTGTGTTTGTTGTAGTTGCTTACTCGAACGCTAGAGGTCTGCTGAGGCCTAACAGCGCTCATGGTGATGGCCACCGGGTTTCTGGTGGACTGTGTGGCGCGAGGGGGGAGGGGGATTCAACGCCCGGTGATTCCATTTTTTTTTTCACCGCCGCCACAGGTGCGGACAGTGGCCTGCAATGAGAGAGTGTCCCGTCTATTTTGTTTCGATTGCGACCGAATCGGCCCCCAATTACGGTTTGCCCCTAACTAACTGGCCCTTGCCCGGCATGGACATGTCTGCCAGCCGTGGGCAGGGAGCAAGTTTTTTCAAGAGGGTGGGCGGGGAGTGGGGGCGGCGGATCGCCCCCGGCGCAGCAGCGCGCGCCCCCATACCCCTCGGTGTCCCTCCCAACAAAAACACGCCATTACCGTTGGAGTACTCCATTTTTGTGGTTGCCTACGAACGCGTGCTGCTGGTGTCGCTCAAAGTGCATTCCTCCTGGGCAAACTCCCCTTCCAGTGGCGTGGCTATTTTCAAACAAATCCCCGCAGAAATGGGAGTCGTGCGGCGATCGGAACGGCGTGCGCTGTCTCACTCCTCTCTCTCTCTCTCTCTCTCTCTCTCTCTCTCTCTCTCTCTCTCTCTCTCTCTCTCTCTCTCTCTCTCTCTCTCTCTCTCTCACCCTCTCGCACACCAACACACGTACGTGCGCACTCGGAACAATCTCGGCGAACATGGCACGGCGCGGCACCCTTTGGCGCGTCGAAAAACAGGCTCCACCTTTGTAACATTGTCGAAACAAAGTCGAAGCAAACTCGCGCCACCGCGAACGGCATTGCAATTAATTCCAAGGGAGATGAGAGAGGGAGAAAAACTGCAGAGAGAGAGAGAGAGGGAGAGAGAGAGGGAGAGAGAGAGACTGGAACTACATAAGGGTTTGCTTCGGAAAGTGGCATTGTGTTCTACACGCCTCTTGTTCTTGTTTTTTCGTGTTTGTTTCTTCTCTGTTTTTGTTTTGGTTTTTAATTTTGGGAACGATGAGATGAGTCAGTGGTGAAAAGCACCGGCTTCTTTTTTAACAACGGTGGTTCTCTCCGCGCAAGTCAGTACGACATGTCTACTCCTAAGCCGCACAGCGGCAGAGCGACTCAGAGCGCGGCGCCTTCGTCGCTCTGTCTCTCTCGCACTCTCTGGCGTCGCGTGAAGGTGCGAGAGAGACAGAGACGCCTCGCGGACTCAGTCGACAGGCAGCAGCAGCTCAGGAGCGGCAGCAGACTCATTCCGAGAGTCGTTTTCGCCGCTCTGCCTCTCTCGCACTCACGCGGCGTCCCGTGTAGGTGCGAGAGAGACAGAGCGACGAAAACGACTCTCGGAATCAGTCTGCAGAGTAGCGGCGGGGAATCTGAAATGCGGGAGCGAATAATGTGAAGAAGACGGCGGAGAGACGAGCGAGAAATAAAACGGAGGCACGAGGGAGAAAGACGGAGAAAGGAGAAGTGTGTCTCACTTTGGCATGCAACGTGATACAGCCAACGCAGCTCCATCCATCTATCTACCTGTCCGTTCGAGAGCGGCCCGCCTTCCTGCACAGTGGGCTAGAAGACCGGTGGAGGTGGTCAAAATCCCGGCCGCGTTTTGACCTCCAGAGTCACTAAATGGGCCTTGAACCGGACGTGTGACCCCCACCAATGGATTGCTCTCCGAACGAGATACGAGGTATTCATTGGTGGGGTCACACGTTCGTTTCGAGTCCCATTTAGCGACTCTGGAGATCAAAACGCGTCTAGAGTTTTGGCCGCATCCACCGGTCTTCTAGCCTACTGTAGCCTGCCTCGCTGGCAGTCGGTCGCCGCGATTCAATATCAACATCGTTAGGACGTTTGTGATTTGGGGAATATTCTGAGATTGCTTTCAAGCGAACTGCAACCGAATTGAAGTCGATGAGACCTGCATTTTTCAGAGTGATGAGTCCTTTCCCGAATCAAAGAGCAGCGCCGGAGCGATTACGCGGCGCCGGCCGTAAATTATTGAGATTCCTAGAAGCTGTTTCGATACATCGATCGAACCGGGCGCGTGTCGGCGATGCCTGCGTCAGAGAGAGAGAGAGAGAGAGAGAGAGAGAGAGAGAGAGAGAGAGAGAGAGAGAGAGAGAGAGAGAGAGATGAATGCTTCTGTGACGGTGGATTTGTTGAATTAGGTTTCCAATATCCCTTCTTGGAATTCACCGTTCACTCCGTAAAACTTCCTGGACAAAATTATTATTTTCAGAAGCAGCCTGAGCGGGGAGCCTCGCTCGCAAAACAGCACCGCACATTACACTGAACTCGATGGTGCACGCACAAATTCCCCACCGAGTACAAGGCACTCGACTTTGTGCCAAATAATACCGTTCCTGCTTAAAGAGAGGAAACCATTTAACCGAATTTAACGGACGTTAAGTTACCCGAGGGTTTGTCATGTCAGGGCGTCGTCAGTCGGACACGTGGCGCGTTTCAAAAACAAAAAATAAGTTTTTACATTTTCCGGCCCGTGGATGATGCGTCCCGTCCTGTCTGCCACCTGTCGGTGCCCTCCGCGCCGCACACACTCTTTTTTTTAACAGTGGCGGTGCGTTCTGGCCAGCGGAATGATAAACCGGCGGTGGTCTGGCTATCGATTCCATTCATTCCTCCACTTCTTGCCACACGTGGAGGGGCGAGGGAGGGGCGGCCCACTAATGCGGCTGCACGTAACGATTCAATTTGAGGTATCAATGTGTATCAGCGTGTATCAGCCGGCACGCTATGCACGCTACCACCACTACGTGCCGTGAGCTTGCTGGCGGTCTTCTTTCAATCATCTTCGTCGTTTCATTCTTTTTCATTGTTCGGTTTTCTTCGTTTCTCTTCTCTCTTCTCCGTTAGATTTAGGTTTCTTTTGTCTACTTCTTCTACTTCCTCTTCTTCCATTATTTTCTCTTTTTCTTCTCCCCTCGCTTCTCCCTCCTCTTCCTCCTCTTTTTCTGTCTCCTCTCCCTCTTCCTCCTCCTTTAATCTCTCTTCGCTTCGGCCGCCACTTTAAAAGTGTAAATATAAGTCCATCAATGCCCGGGTCCCTGGGCGTGCCGTTTTTAAGTGCAATTAAGAATGGATTCGCGTCCGCTTCCAGCCTGGGCAGCGCAGCCCGGCAGCCGGCCAGCCAGGCAGGCAGGCAGCCAGCCCAGACGGGTTCCGGCGTAAAGTTGGCGGCTGCAGGGGGAAGGGGTGGGAGAGAGGGAGGGGAGGGGGGAGTCGGTGGAATGAGAGATCGGAAAGACAAGAGAAGGCGCAGTTTCTTGCGGCAGCCCAGCCGCCCCGAGGGCAGTAGTCGGCGGTAAATGGATGATAAAAATTCCACGACGCCTGACCCTCTCCCTCTCACCCCACCCCCTCTTGGTCTCGCTCTTTTGTCTTCTGGGAGTGGTGTGGAATTCCACTCGCCTTTATCCTGTTTTCCACTTTTGCGACATAAAATATTTGGGTTAAGTGCACCGAGAGATTCGAGCGGTCCGCTCCCAAAGTTGCAGTTGCGTGAAGTTGAGCCGGGGGGGGAGGGGGGGATGTAGGGCTATGGCCGTTGGTATAGCCGCTGACCCGTAGCAGTCGCCGGAGAAGACGGTGGTGAGTCGTCGGCGAAGGGCCGTGCCGTGGGACAGAAGCCGCCTTTGGTGAAGCCTTTGGTGAAGCCTTTCGAGAAGCCTTTCGAGAAGTCTTTGGTGTGGCCTTTGGTGAAGCCTTCGGTGAGGGTAAGGCCTTTAGTGAGGCTTTTGGTGAAGCCTTTGGTGAGGCCTTTGTTGAAGCCTTTGGTGAAGCCTTTGTTGGAGCCTTTAATGGAGCCTTTAGTGAAACCTTTGGTGAAGCCTTTGGTGAAAACTCCGTGACAGCAGTGCCAATTGTGTGCATGATGGTGATAAAATGTGAACAAACTGGCTGGCCCGGGCTGGCCTCTATCGTTGTTGCTCCGCCACCATGGTGCTATGTTGCCGCCAGCGTGGCGCCGAGCTGTCGTATCGGCTCGGTTAATACTTCACCGCCGCGTTCTCGCCTGCGTGCTCGCGCACCCTCCGCGGCCCGAATCCGAACACAACGGCGTCGCTCTGTCTCTCTCACACTCACGGGCCGCCTCCCGTCGGAGTGCGAGAGAGACAGAGAGGGGGGGCGGGCCAGCTTGTGGAACACGCTGTACCGTACACCTACACTGATTGCCGCGGCATTGCCGCCAAGTGGCTGCACTCCGGCCGAGGCATCGTTTATCATCAAATGCCCCCCTCCCCCACCCCAAGCGCGCGCGGCTGACAATACCGCGCCTTCCTGCCCCCCTCCCCCTCTTTCTCTCCCTCTCGCCTCACTCTCTCTCTCTCTCTCTCTCTCTCTCTCTCTCTCTCTCTTTCGCTCTCCCTAATGCCTGTCCACTTTCAACTTGTGTGCTCTCTCCTGGCGCACCCTCAACGAGCGCCTGCGAAGCGGCGGGTAGGCGGGCCCGCGCGACATAGCTGTGTTCGAGTTGCCTACCCTCGACTTCGCAGGGGCCCGCCCGCTGCACTGCCAATCGGATACGGGGTGAGAGAGAGAGAGAGAGAGAGAGAGAGGAGAGAGAGAGAGAGAGAGAGAGAGACCCGCTCGTTCCTCTTAGCGCGATGAACAGAGCGGCGAAATTGCCACAAATTACGACATAATAACCGAGTGGTGGAAAAAAACCGTGGCGGTAGTATAGTGCCTTCTCGACGCTCTTCTTGTCGGTGTTCCGGAGCCACACAGTGGGCCAGAAGACCGGTGGAGGTGGTGAAACCTCTCGACGCGTTTTGAGCTGCATAGTCGCTAAATGGGACTCGAACCGAACGTGTGACCCTACCAATGGATTCCTCGTTCGGAGAGCAATTCATTAATGGGGTCACACGTAAGGTTCGAGACCCATTTAGCGCCTTTAAAGCTCAAAACGCGTCTGGAATTTTGCCGCCCCCGCGCCGGTCTTCTGGCCCACTGTGCGCTGGTCGGCGCTGCTTGGCGGTGCTGCCCTCTACCTGTTGGGGGCGTAATTCAATCCACAGCAGCCGGCAGGGCTGGCGCAGGGCTGGCCGGCCCGGCCACTCCATCATTCCCGGACTAGTGCGCCGCGCGCTGCGCGGGGCAGCCCGCCCTCGGCTGCCTCGGCTGCTCGGCCCGCTCCGATCCATTTCGGCACCCGTAGCAAGCGTCGCTCTGTCTCTCTCGCGCCGCCGCGGGACGCCGCGGGACGCCGCCCGAGTGCGAGAGAGACAGCGGCGAGCCCGGCGGCGCAAGGATCGCCCCGAGATCGCGGCCCGATTGGGCGACACCGATTTGGACTGGCCTCGCGTTCCATGATTGGTCGCTGCAGGGGCGGTCCGGGGCGGTCGGCCCGGGGGAGGGAGGGGGAATTTTGATGACGAATGCTGTTTCTTGAACCGACTGCTGCAGTGCGGCTGAAACTCTAGACGCGTTTTGAGCTCCAGAGTCGCTCGATGGGACTCGAACCAAACGTGTGACTCCACCAATGGATTCCTGGCTCGGAATGGTCACACGTTCAGTCCGAGTCCCATTCAGCGACTCTGGAGCTCAAAAAAACGCGTCTAGTTTTGGCTGACTCCACTGGTTCTGGACCACTGTGAGTCGCTTTGAGTGTTGAATATGCCTCGTTGTTGCAGCACGGCGGTGTCCGGCACGGTGTGGCGCGGCCCCACCGGCGGTCTGCAGATCTACATCAGCAAGATCAACAAGGCCGACCGCGGCGAGTACTGCTGCCGCATGACGGACGGCAAGCGGCCCGCGGAGCGCTGCTTCGAGCTCACCGTCAAAGGTAAGGCACTTTCATCATTTTAGTTTTAGACAAAGTTGTTTTTTTAGACACATTAATTTTTGACAAGGATTTTTTGGTAAGGATTATTTGTCAAGGATTGTTTCTTTGACATGGTTAGTTTTGGCGAGATTTTTTCAACAGGGCTTTTCCTTGTGGCTTTATGACAAGTTTTTTTTTTACAAAGTATTTTGACAAGGGGTTTTTGACAAGTTTTTTTTGGTATGAGGTTTTTTCATCACGGTTGTTTCGACACGGTTTTTCAGGAAAGTTTTTTTTTTTCAAGGATTTTTGTTACAGGGTTTTTACATGGTTTTCACAAACAACTTTTTACAACAACTTTTTTTTTGCAAGTTGTTTTTGACAGAGTTTTTGATTTGACAAGGTTTTTTTTTTTCAACAAGATTTTTTTAAAATTGTGACAGGGTCATTTTGACAAGTTTTTTTTGTAATTTCTGAGCTTGAACCTTCGGTCTGCGCAGAGCCCATCGAGTTCCTGGACACCCCGACTGAGCAGACGGCCACGGAGGGCAACCCGGCCATCATCAAGTGCGAGGTGACGGGCGACCCGCAGCCCGAGATCCAGTGGAAGGTCCGCGGCCAGCCCTGGAACGGTGAGTCGAGTCTCTCTCGCACCCACGGGGCGGCGCGTGAGGCGAGAGAGAGAGACAGCGACTGCGGCCGGCGTGCCGACGACGAGGACGGGCGACGACGCGCGTTTGAAATTCGAATCTAGTGTCGGGGGAAATTCAGAGTGACGGTGCTGGAGCGTGGCGTCGCTGGGAGGGAGGGGGCGGGCTGACAGTGGAGGTGCGAAGCGGGTTCAGGTGTTACCGTGCAGCCGGGGACAAGCAGACGGAAAAGTGGGCAGGCTGACAGGCAGACAGACAGGCGGACAGAGCAGTGTGCAGTGGAGCGCGCGTCAACACGCCACTGCACACGACGCCCCGTTCCACCCCGCCCCGCCCCGCCACTCCAAGCAAGCCAAGTCGGTGATAGGTTGCTACGTGTTTGGCGCGTGCGGCGGCCCCGCGGCGGCCTGGCCGGAGCACTGCACGTCTCGGACGTGCGCGTCGCCGTGCGGCCAGACGTGCCTCCAGGTGGACTTGGAGGCGGGCCTGGAGGTAGACGCCGGGGGACTCCAGGACGAGCAGAGAGAACCACCGCACTGGGAGAGAGGGGAACTGGCAAACCGGGCAGCTCAAGTGTGGCGTCGTCGGCGGACGGTGGGCTAGAGAACCGGTGGGAGGCGGTCACAAAATCCCGGACGCGTTTTGAGTTCTGGAGTCGCTTAATGGGACTCGAACCGAACGTGTGACCCCACCAATGGATTGCTGTCCGAACGAGGAATCTATTGGTGGGGTCACCTGTTCGATTCTTGTCCTTTTAAGCGACGATAAAACGCGTCTAGAGTTTTGGCCGCCTCCACCGGTCTTCTGGCCCACTGTGTGTCGTCGTCCTCTTCCTCGTCGTCGTGCCGGCCACGCAACTTCAAGAGTACAAAGTGAGAAACAGCAACAACGACAGAAACAACAACAACAACAACAACAACAAGCAAAATGTAAAATTCGTCGAGTCTTTCTCCGTTTGTGGAGTGTAAGTTCGGCCCGCCCGCGGCGCGGCGCAGGGCGACGCTCCCGTTGAGAATGCACCCTTTTCGAAGGCGTTAGTGTCTACCCTCTTCCCCGGCGCGCCGCGCGGCGTGTCGACAGCCACGAAGACGGAGCAGCTGCGTGCCATTTACATACGGCTGCGAATAAGCCGCTAGTGTGTCTGCCGAGAGTCGTCTCTCTGTCTCTCTCGCACCTGTGGGGGACGCGCCATGAGTGCGAGAGAGACGGAGCGAAGAAAACGACTCCAGTCTGCAGTCGATAATATGCAAGCTCGAGCTTCAAATAATGACCCCCCCCCCTCTTTCTCTCTCTTCTCTCTCTCTCTCTCTCTCTCTCTCCTCTGCCTTCTGGTGCTCCTATTCTGGAGGGAGAGAGAGCGCCGCCAGCAAGGACCTCACAGATACAGTCACACACACCACACACACACACACACACACACACACACACCACACACAACCAGACAGACAGGCAGCCAGACATGCACACACACACACACACAAGATGCAGGCAGGGGGATTACATTCTACTTTCAGCCCCCTCTCCCCCTGTTCCTCGCTTCTTTTCCCGTGATGCTTTTCCGCCCGCGACTCGCCCCCCCCCCTTTTGTTCGGACGTGCTTGCGTGGCGGTGTGACTGCGCCCTTTTGTGTGTGTGTGTGTGTGTGTGTGTGTAGATGGCCTTCGGGCAGGGCATGGCGGCAGTATGGGACTTCAGTTGGCAGCGCTTACGGCGCGTGGTATGCACTCCACACACGCGCGCGGCGCGCCCTCTCCTCTCTTTCTCTCTCTCTCTCTCTCTCTCTCTCTCTCTCTCTCTCTCTCTCTCTCTCTCTCTCTCTCTCTCTCTCTCTCTCTCTCTCTCTCTCTCTCTCTCGCTCCCTCTTTTATCTGGGCGCTCTGTCGCACGCGCGTGCGGTGCCATATGCAGAACGGGGGCCGCGTGGTCGTAACCGCCAAATAATAAGGAAACTTGCGATGCTTTAGATTCGACGCGGTGATACGGGACGGGCAGGCAGATGCGTTTGGCGCCGCCGCACCCCGCCGCGCCCCGCCGCGCCCGCGCCTCTTGGAGGCCTCTCGGAGGCCCCCAGGCCCCTTCCAGGCCCTTCCAGACGCTTCCAGGCGCTATTTACAGTTTACTAGTGCGGTACGTGCTCGGCGCGGCACGGCTGCGGTCTCCGCGGCAACGCGAGCATGCGCCAGCACCGCCCGCCACCCTTATCAGTGCGTTATCCGACCGTATGCGGGGCGGGGCGGGGCGAGGCGAGTGCGGGAAATTCAAATGCTGCGGTCTCACCTTCTCCAGCACCTCCAGCCTGGGAGTGCTGGGATGGGAAACGAATGCACACGTAGGACTTGCCGCCGCCTCGCCGCCTCGCACCGTCGAACCTTGGGACCGTTTGGAACAGGCGCACAGTGGGCGAGAAGACCGGTGGACGCGGCCAAAACTCTAGACGCGTTTTGACTTCCAGAGTCGCTAAATGGGACTCGAACAGAGCGTGTGACCCCACCAATGGATTGCTCGTTCGGAGAGCAATCCATTGGTGGGGTCACACGTTCGTTTCCAGTGCCTTTCAGCGACTCTGGGGCTCACAACGCGTCGAGAGTTTTGGCCGCCTGCATCGGGCTTCTGGTCCACTGTGAGGCGGAGCGCATCACCACTGCTTAAGCGTCGGAAGTGAATAGCGCATAGTGTCAACCCAAATCAGTACACTTTAAAAACAAACTTGAACTTTGTTGACAAAAAAAAAGGACTTAATTTTCTAAAAAAAATAAAACAAGCGGTTTTTTCTTTCATGTTTTTAACGGTTCTTCATTATTTTTATTGTTATTACGTAGTTATATGGTTTGCCCTCGCGTTTCGCCCCGTAACAGTGGCAGGCGCTTGCAAATGTTGCCACTCCACCCTAAAAAAATGACACAACGCCGCGTGTCCCAGAGAGTCCCCATTGTGCCCTCCAGCCTCGCTCCAACTCGCCCCGGCGGCTCCAGCCTTGGCTGCAGCCGCCCCGAACGGCCCGCTCTGGACTGCCGGACTGCGGACCGAGAGCCCTTTTCGACGCTCCGTCCCTCTCGCACTCATGGGGCTTCCCGCATAGGTGCGAGAGAGGCAGCGCGACGAAGACGACTCTCGGAATCAGTCTGCTGCTGGACCATGCTGGACCATGCTGGACACTGGGGCAATCGGAGTTCACGGCTGATCCGCCCTGGTTATGTTTCCGCGCCCGGAGTGGCACACTGTCAGCGACGAAGATTAATTTTTCCGCCACTTTCGTCAAACGGAAAAAATAATAAAGTGAGGACGCATATCGTTTCGATTGATTGGATCGCCGATTGGTATAACCAGTCGCACCCCTCCCTCGTTCTGCGCGGACAAGACTTTTTTTTTTTTTTTTTGGGGGGGGGGGGGGGAAACGTACTTCACCTTTTCGCACGTTGGCCAACATGATGCCTTAATTGGCAGAAGTGTTTCTCTCGCTGCGCGTTGGCAATCCCGATGGCAATACACGTCCCGGTCGTCACGGGAGTCGTTGCGTCTCTCTCTCTCTCTCTCTCTCTCTCTCTCTCTCCTCTCTCCCTCTCTCTCTCTCTCTCTCTCTCTCTTTTACTCTCTCTCCCCCCCCCGCCTTCCAATTAGGAACCTCCTGTCAAAGAAGCGCTTTTTTTTTGCTCTGTCCCAATTCTTACTTTTCTCCTTTTCGTTTATTGGGCGAGCAGCGCTTCGTGAGTCGGCGGTACAGCCTCTATGCAGGCGAAACATTCTTCCAGGCGTAGAGTTAGCGCCCACCCTCGCGTCTTGTGCAACGCCGTAAACCCCCCCCCCCTCCCCCTCCCCCACCCCCACCCCCTTTCACCCTCGGCAGTCCCATCCATTCTGGACAAGGTACAGATCCCAGCCCTCCCGCTAACTAGCCAACTATGTAGGCAGCAACTGCAAAGTGCTGGGGACACGCCCCGCCCCGCCCCGCCCCGCCCCGCCATGCGGTGCAGAAAACGCGCCCACACCACTCCGGTTTCCATTGCACAGTATCTTGCCCCGCGCATGCAGACACAACGCGCGCAAAACCCGAACCCCGCGAAAAAAAAATTGAATCTCATATATTTTAATTTAAAAAAAATCGTTTTTTGGGGGAAGAAACTAGATTATGGATTGGCAGCAGAACATTTATCCGTGCTTTCACCGTTGTAAAAAACAGCAACGACAAAAATGCTGTCTGTAAAGTAAGTCCAGGAGAGAGGGAGAGAGAGAGAGAGAGAGAGAGAGAGAGAGAGAGAGAGAGAGAGAGAGAGAGAGAGGGAGAGAGAGAGAATGATGGGCATTCATGTGCGTCCGCGGGGCGGCAGGACTTTGGTTCGTCGCCAGATTGTCAAGCGCCGCGGCGCGCACGTCACACGCCGCCACGCCACGCCACCCTCTGTTCTCCGTCAACAGTTTGTCGGGGCGGGGCGGGGCGGGGCGCGCTACACCTACGCCAGACTCCATTGTGGTACGGGATGCGGCTCGGCTTCCCAACAGCGCGGTGCAGGGAGCGCTTTTCCAAGTTCATCCCCCCCCCCCTCTCCCTCTCTCTCTGTGATATGCCGCCACCTAAACATCCAATGAATACGTAAACAAACTCCGCCTAAGCTCCATCTTTAACGAGCCAACTTGGTGTAATTTTGTGCAAGGCCAGGAGGAGCGTCCAGGCCGCAAGGGCGGGGCGGGGCGGCTGGATCCTGGATCGCGGGCCGCGGCCGTCCCGATTGAGTCGCGTTAGCCGCGTTAGCCGAGGCGTTAGCCGGCCACGTGTCACCCTGTGAATCCAGATTAGGCTCCCCACCGCTTGTGAAGCAGACATCCACGGCCCCCGCCTGCCTCACTGAAGGCACGATTGAAGGACAACACGGTGCATGCCGTGCTCGTGGTGATGGTGGAGGTGGAGGTGGTGTTCGTGGTCGAGCCCGTGTTCGTGGCGATTGTGGAGGCCGTGTTCGTGGTGGAGGCTGTGTTCATGGTGAAGGCCGTGCTCGTGGTGATGGTGCAGGACGCGCTTGTGATGGAGGCCGTGTTCGCGGTGATGGTGGAGGCCGTGCTCTTCATGGGCAGGCCTGTTATGGGCCCGCTTGGTGAGGTGCGGTCAGGCGTGCTGGTGGAGGCCGTCCCACACCACGCCTGTCCTCATGCGATGTCCTGAGGGGGGCGGCGCTGCGGGAGCTGCGCGCCGGGGCTGAAAATTTAACAGAGCACGTAATTGCGCCGTTAACGCGCAATTTGCAGTAACGGCCATACTCCTAACTAATAACGTATGGCTTCGCTTTAGTAGGCGGCCGCAGGGCAGTGTGGTGAGGGGCGAGGCGAGCGAAGCTTGCGAAGCGCAAGCGAGACCGCCCCTCCGGCCAGAGACTGATTTGAACGTCGCCAGTCCCCGCCTCAGGCTGAGGTGCGGCAAGAGAAGGAAAACACGGTCAGCTGCCGTGAGTGGAGAGCCGGTGGTTCGCGGTGATGGTGGAGGCCGTGCTCTTGGCTATGGTGCAGGCCGTGTTCATGGAGGCCGTGCTCGTGGTGATGGTGCGGTGCAGGCCGTGCTTGTGGTGGAGGCCGTCCCACACCACGCCTGTCCTCATGCCGATGCCCTCCTTGTAGGCGGGTGCGGCGCTGCGCGAAGCTGCGCGCCGGGGCATGAAAATTTAACAGCAGCACGTAATTGCGCCGTTAACGCGACATGAATTTGCAGTAAAACGGCCATACTTCCTAACTAACTAACTGTATGGGCTTCCGCTTTAGTTTTAGTGCAGGGCCGCAGGGCAGTGTGGTGACGGGGCGAGGCGAGCGAAGCTTGCGAAGCGCCAAGCGACGCAGCCGCCCCTTCCGGCCAGCAGACTGATTTCGAGAGTCGCTTTCGTCGCTCAGTCCCACTCGCACTCAAGGGGCGTTCATGCAGGTGCGAGCAAGACAGAGAGGCGAAAACGACTCTCGGAATCAGCCTGCAGGCAGGCAGCACACAGTGGGCCAGAAGACCGGTGGAGGCGGCCAAAACTCGAGTCGCGTTTCGAGCTCCACAGTCGCTAAACAGGACCCCAACCTGAACGTGTGACCCACCAATGGATTCCTCGTTTGGAGAGCCATCCATCGGTGGGGTCGAACGTTCGGTTCGAGTCCTGTTTAGCAACTCTGGAGCTCGAAACGTGTCAAGAGTTTTGGCCGCCTCCAACGGTCTTCTGGCCCACTGTGCAGCAGCTAGCTGCCTCTGTGCCTACAGACCAGACCGCCTTGGCCTCGCCGTGATGGCACTGGCTGTGCTGGCCTCGGAGCGCCCTGGCCGCCCTGGCGGTAGACTGCACCGCAACACGTCTGGGCTGACGGCTGGGGCTGCTGGCGCGCCGGGGCGCTAGGGGCCGGGTGAGGCCGGGTCGACGCGGTGGCGGTGGCGGTTCAGGGGGAGTGCAGGGCGCGGTGTTTCATGTTTCTTGGCGTGTTCGGCTCGTCGCCCCCGTTTTAATGTAATCAACAGCTTGCTGCAGCAAGCGCGCACGCTCCCCGTTCGAAGACCCGCCGCCTACCTCGCCTCTCGTCTCACGGCTCCCGGACGGCCCCCAACGACCCCCAGTGACCCGAGCGATCCCGAATAGCGGCTCCTCTCTCTCTCTCTCTCTCTCTCTCCCCTACGGGACGCCCCATGAGTGCGACAGAGACAGCCTCGCGGCCGGGATGGCGCCGTGTCCCTGGCGCTCCACCGCTGCCCGGACGGTCCGGGACGGTCGCCGCCGCCGTGGCGCCAGTCTGGTGGACACGGCGAAACACCGCCCCGGCCTCGGCCCCGGCCCCGCTCATTGCAATTTCATTTGTAAGTTGTTGCGCCCCTCCCCTCCCCTTGCAACTGTCCAGGCGGTCCAGAGCTAACCACAGCTGCTGTCCGAGTGTTTCGACTCATGCCGAGTCACGCCGCGACACGGCCGCACTTGCAGATGAGCCCGACGACTTGTCAGCAGGCTGCGACACTGACTCTCGAGGCCAGTGGTGGCGGCCGAAACTCTAAACGCTTTTTGAGCTCCAGAGTCGCTAAACAGGACTCGAACCGAACGTGTGACCCTACCAATGAATTCCGTTTGGAGAGAAGTCCATTGGTGGGGTCACACGTTCGGTTCGAGGCCCATTTAGCGACTCAGGAGTTCCAAAAAGCGTTTAGAGGTTTGGCCGCGTCTACCGGTCTTCTGAGCCGCTGTGTGACAGGACCGCGCGACGGAATGACCCAGGTTCGAGTCCCGGCTGCGCCGCATGTTTTCGTCTCATTTTTAACTTTCTTTGGCAAGTCCGACTCACATGCCCGGGGCTGGCTTCTACTTGGAGGGCTTTTTCCCTCTTTTTTTGGCGGCCACGTCGAGGTGGCGACCTAGTAAGGCGAGGCCAGGCGAGGCGCAAATACAAGGACAGGAGTACCTGCCGCCGAGGGAAGGGGTAGTGCATGCTTGTTAGCGCATAACAGAGGGCACCGCCAGAGAGCTCGGAGAGCTCGGAGCGCGGGGCTAAGTCTCCTTGTCACCCCTACGCGGCGAGGTGGGATGTCGGCAGCAGACTGAGTCCGAGAGTCGTTTTCGTCGCCGTCTCCCTCGCACCCACACGGGACGCCCCATGAGTGCGAGAGAGACAGAGCGACGAAAGCGACTCTCTCGGCATGAGTCGTCGGGGCGGGTTTTCCCCGTGTAGACGAGTGGGTGCTGATGAGGGCCCGGGGCGAGCCCTGAACGTCGCGCATTGTTTCCACCATCCGCAAAAACAAAAAATCTGAATCCTCTTGTTTTTGTTGTTGACCACGCAGTGGCGGCGCCGCACTTGAACCAGATCGCCGACGGGCTGAGCATCACGGAGGTGACGGTGAGCGACCAGGGCCTGTACGAGTGCACGGCCATCCAGATGTCGGAGCAGGTGGCCAGCCAGCGCTCGCGGAACATCACTCTGCGCGTCCGCCGTAAGTTCACCTTTATTTTTCCTAATTATTTTCATGTCTTTTTTGCATTTTTTTCAGTTTTTTTTTTTTTGAAAAATTTTCATGTTTTTGCAATTTTTGTAGGTTTTTATTGAAAAATTTTTGCATGTGTTTCGCAAAATAAATTTGCAGTGTTTTGGAACCTTTTTTGCAATTTAGTTGCAATTTTTTGGCAGTTTTGTCTTGTCTTCGTTGTCATTTTTTTCTGCAAGTGTCTTGAGACAGCATTGTGTTGCGTCCGCAGACAAGCCCAAGTTCCTGAGCTCGCCGCCCAACTCTCCGACTGTGGTCTTCGGCTACCTGACGGGCGAGGTGAACCTGACGTGCGCCGTGAGTGCCGACCCGCCCGCCAGCATCGCCTGGTACCCGGAGAAGGACCGCCAGCAGCTCACCGAGCCCATGGCCTCCAGGGTCACCCACGAGCTCAACAAGTCCACGCTCCGGGTAAGTCCGGCCCGCCAGGCCGAACCACCGTCCCGCCGACCAAGGGACACAAAGGGTTGTAGAAAAACGACGGGGTAAAAAAATGGGACCTGAGAGTATTCGAATGCGGGGCTCGCGGTCCGCGATCCAGTTACCTTACCCACGCGGCTAACCGTCCTTGTTGACCGGCCTTGTTCTGTTCCACCTTCGCGCAGGTGGAACTTCGCGACGACCCGGTGTATATAAAGCACGTGAGTAGCTGCAGTGTGTGTAGCACGCGGGACACGCCACGGGACGCGGCCCGCGGGTTCGAGTACCCGCCAAAGCGGCGTTTTCCCCCCTCCCCCACCACCGCGCCCAAGCTCGCGCCCGCTTCATTAGGGTTGTTGTCAGGCTAGAGGCCTAGTCAGGCAGCGCGGCGTGTGGACAAAAAAAAAGTTGGCTTGGCCGTATTTGAACCCGCGCCTCTCGCGTTGCAGGTGAAGCTGAGCAACGCCACGGTGTTCGGCAAGTACCGGTGCCGCGCCAAGAACGAGATCGGCTCCGTGCAGAGGGACATCCTGCTGCAGCAGGGCGTGCAGCCCAAGCCGCCGCACCACGTGACCGTGGCCTCGGTGGGCGCCACCATCGCCGTCCTGGACGTGCAGACGCCCGTGGTGGGCCCCAAGGTGCAGCAGAGCACGCAGAGCAGCCACAAGAGCGGCAAGGACGGCGCCAGCGCGGCCGCCACCAAGAATCCCGGCGCCAACGACACCCTGGGCTACCGCGTGCGCCTCACCAGGACCATCAACGGCACCGACCTCAGCTTCGAGCAGGACTGCGACCCAGGTAGGAAAACGCCACAAAAAAAAAAACAGTAAGTTTGGGAAGAAAATTCCAGTAAAAGGAAAGTACACACCCCTGTCCCTGTGGTCTACACCAGGCGTCTCGGCGTCCACTTGACAGGGGCTTCACCCTCAGATTTTGCATGTTATGTTGAAGTAACTTGCCGAGGGATGGCTCAAAGTCAAGGGGTTAATGTCATTACACCGACCTCGACACTGACCGCGAAGTCAAGACATCAGCTCTGTAAGGATGTCCTTTTCTCACCCTGTACTTTTCTTCTCAGAATTCGTCCATGTATTGCATAACGTCCTATGTCTCTGTCGCACTCACTGACAGTCCATATTGAGCAGAGAAAGCGTTAAACAATGTGGACAGTCCCTACGCCTTCTCGAAATTAAGGAAAAAGAAACAAATTGGTGACGGTTGGCGGACCTGGCGGCGTGTTCGCGGAAGCACTTGAAGCCACTCCGGCGGCCGTTGGTGCCCTGGACTCCATCCAGTCACTCCAGTCATTGCGCAGGCCGACGGCAAGCACGCTTATTCCCCTCCCCCTCGCCACGGTGGCCTGCGCGGCCGAGCTGCAGCCAGGCTGCCCTAAACGCGCTGGTTTACAACCAGCACTGCAAACGGCCACTCAAATTCCGCTGTTTGGATAGAGGATGGGGGGGGGGCTTCTTTTACAGCCCCAGTAGATTCTTAGATTGCGCTGCCAACCTTCCAACAGGGAATCGTTCGGGTCGGGCCTCCCCGTTCCTCTCCAGGCCCTCCAGGCCCTCCAGGCCCGGCCGCTCTGCTCGCGCAGATTGCCTCGCCACTGTTCTTTATAAGCGTGAAAGAAACAGGTGTTCTACGGCCCGGCGATTGGCCAGCCCGGCCGGGCGGCCGACGAAAAAAAATGGAAGGGAACGGAATTCTTAAAGTGAGGCGCGAAAAATCATGGAAACGAGGTTGTTCCTTGCTCCACCTCGTGGACACTGTACTGCCTGCCAAACTGGCCGTTGAACGCGTCGCACACAGTGGGCCAGAAGACCGGTGGAGGCGATCAAAATTCCAAACGCGTTTTGAGCTCCAGATTCGCTAAGTGGGACTCGAACCGAACGTGTGACCCCCACCAAGGGATTGCTCTCCGAACGAGGAATCCATTGGTGGGGTCACACGTTCAGTTCGAGTCCTGTTTAGCGACTCTGGAGCTCAAAACGCGTCTAGAGTTTTGGCCGCCGGCGCCGGTCTTCTGGCCCACTGTGCGTTTGCTCCGCCTGGTAGACACTGCACAGCAGACTGAGCGTTGACGTCGTTGTTGTCCGCAGCTCCGTGCCAGCTGCGCAGCCTGACGCCCGGCACCAACTACACGACGCGCATCGCGACGCGGGGCCGCGCCGGGCTGTCGGACTGGGTGGTGGGGCCCATGCTCACCACGGCGTACAGCGCGGCCGCCAGCGCCGCCCCCCACGTCCTCGCCGTCGTCGCCGTCCTCGCCGCCATCCTGGCGCGCTCGCACTAAGCGCCTGGACGGCGCCGCGGGGACGCCGACGAGCACCTCGCCGACGACGCCACGCTGTGAGACTGATGAGCCGAGCGGACGCAGCCGTCCAAGCTCGTGATCTCCGTCAATCAAAAGAAGATGCTCTAGTTTGCTGTGATTCTCGTGTAGGCTCGAGGGCCGGACGCGGCCCAGCCCGTTGGACTGTAGTTAGACGGCAGTGGCTGACACACCGCGCGGCCGCTCGCGACGGTAGACGCGCCTCGCCGACTCATTTCCCAAACACTCGATCGGAGAAGTAAGCCGCGGTGCACTCCGTCTCGAGCGCGTCGTCGCGCCCTGGTGTGTTCGTGTGCGTGTGTGAGTGTGTGTTTGTGTGTGTGTGTTTACAGAGCCTTCGCGTTTGCCCGGGCTTAGCTTGGCGCGCTGAAGTTTAACTCGTGTTTGTATTCGATCCTACCCTCGGTACACAGTGCCTACAGTGCCGAAGGAGAGACCAAAGCAGTTGGTTCTGCCATCCCCCCACCCCCTTTTCCCAATTTTTCGGGCCACTACACTACGGCGCAAAGGGCAGGCCGAGGGGCAGGCCGCGGCGCAGGCGAACCCTGGAACATGGAACGGATACGTGGCATTCCTCGGCACTCGCCCCAAACGGCCAAACGGCCACGACGACATTCTCATGAGGGAAGGCCCACGAGGCACTGCGCAGCACTGCGCAGCACTGTGGGGCACGCAGGGATGGCAACCTGGAACTGATTCAGTTGTTGTTGATGGCTTCTTGTGGAGAGCATAGCTTAGGAATACGACAATTAAATTGTGATCGAAAAGAATAAAAATAACGAAAACTGGAAGGGGAAAAAAAGATGATTGGTCTAATGGTATATTTTTGTGAATGGATATTAGGTACGGATTTTAAAATTTTAAAAAATCTCTTTATTTCTTTTACTTGTAATGGAGAGTGCCTAGCTTTGTAAACGTCGTGCTCTAGCCCTCTTTTTTCCCAATTAAGTAAAAAACTCATTTTTCCTAATCCCCATAAAGAGGTATATGACGGCAGGACATGAAAGCCAAATAGTGTCTTTTGCCGCGGCCGGGTGAAAGGCGAGATTAAATTTAAGTCACGGAGGCTTAATTCTTTTGATTGAATTCCTGTGCGGCACCGGGGCACTGGCTGGCTGGCTTTGATATTCCGCCTCTACTTATCCAGCTCATCCCATTCCGTTGGCCAGCCCTGGGCCAGCCCTTCCAGCCCCTCGCTCCAGCCCATGCCGCACGTTCGGGTCGGGGCAGCCGGGGCAGCCTAGGGCAGCCGGGCCGAGCGGCGGGCGTTTTGAGCGCGGCTTGCGACCTGCCTGTGGCCCTGTGGCCCTGCGGCTTGTAATGCTCCCTCCGCCTGCTCCGCGCTCCGCGCTCCGCGCCGGCTCCGCGAGAGGCGGGTGGCTTTTAAACCGATTACGTGCCCCGATGTGATGAAGACAAATGAACCACTTACCCATGATGAATGACATGTATGGAGAGCTGGGCAGGGAAGGCCTCCCCCCCCCCCCCCTTTTTCCCCCCTCTTGCATCCGCTCTCGTCCGCGAGGCCTTACCCCACGTCCTCTCCGAGGCCACCACAAATCTTACAACAAATTTATTAGTATGTGTGTTGCTCTCTGCCGTGTCTTATCGATCCCAGTTAGATTTAAGATAGATTCCTCTCCACGAATCTGAGTGAGTTACTACTTCAAGACTGCGTCACTTGCAATTCCGGCAATGGAGCTAGGCCCCCATTCCACCAAAGGTCTACAAAATGGTTTCATTTTTTTTAAGGCGAGGTTGAAGCAAAGAGACCAGTAGTAAATATTTACTTCAGTAAAGTACAATAAGTCATAAGCTATGGGCCCGTATTTTAAAAAATCTACTGTGCCAATGGTGTGCCAGATTCCCAAATGTCAAGCTGGAAACACAAAATGGAAGAAGACGAAATTGAATTTGCAACTCTAGGAAAATAAAGTGGTCGGTGTTGGGTTCTAACAAGTTTGACCTGCTCTCAATCTTGAATCAAAAATACGGTGACCTCTTGACATTTGTGACTTGCTGTATAGAGCACCTCTTACAAAATTGCTAAGTCAGAAACTTAAATGCTTTCAGTGTGCAATGTTTCAATTTAAGTTTTAAAAGAAGACCAGTCATGTCACTTAAAATGATTTAATGAATCTGTGATATTTGAATAGTAATTAAAATCAAGACACTCAAAATTTTAGACATTCCTTTCAGGAAAGTATGTATTTTAATTAATTAAGGTTTATGTTATGCAGTAATGTGGCTTAATATGCAGAAGGTTTTGGCACATTTTATTCACTTGAGACTTTTTTAGCCTGAATGTTATTGTTAAAAAAATTCTGGAAGGGAGGATACAATGAACACAAGACCAAGGTGTTTTCACAATACTGTTGCATTTTCATAACTTTCTCCTTAACAATGTTACTATAGCATGATCTCAGTGAGCTGTAGCCTAAACAATCGCATGACATTGTAGTTGAAAAGTTAAGAGTTTTAATGTAAATTAGACCGTTAATGCTTTCTTCTACTATTTTCAAAGAAAGGAAATTGGCATAAAGTTTAAGGTGTGGAGGATAAAGCTATTACATTGTTGTGGTGTGAATACAAATAGGGAACAATATCAATTCTATATTTTACAGTGCAGAATTATTTGATATTAGGTGCCTTGTAAAGTTGCATAAACCCTTGTCTATTATACAGTTAAATGTTTATTCATATATGATATAGATACTGTAGTTGTGTTATACTAAGCATAATAAGATCATAAACGTGCAGCATGCATGCTATGTCTGTGTGTAGAGCATGCTGACTGTGTGTATGTATGTTAGCTGTTAAATTCGGGATGAATTGCTTTCATGAAAATGTACAGTATTTGGAGTGAAATAGCAGCACTTGTGACAAAGTCATTTTAATTTATGTAAAAAAGAAAATCAACAAAAACAAAAAAATCTAATGTGTTCTCTTTCATTTTGAAAATGTTCCCATCTTAAAATAAAGATACATAGTTATCACAACAGAATTGTCTTTGGTAAAATGCCTAGCCTATTTTTCTGAGTTGTTTTCACTAAAGGACATATTAGTCATTGTGATGTCTCTGGAATTTCCCCAAGGGGATTAAATTATTCCAACTGCAATGATATTTGTATATGTGTACATTTTGCACACCATATTCTGCACTTGCCAAACATTGTTTGAAGCAAAACTACTTGATTCTTGATATTTGCAAAGCAGTACTGCATGCCTTTGCAAAATTTCTATTTATTTATTTGTAACAAATGTGAATGTAGCCATGATTGAGGAAAATAGATTACTAAAGAAGACCCTTCTTTATAGCTGGCAAATGCACTTTCAAACACAAGGTGTGTCCTCTGACAGTACTTCTTGTAAAAACAAAACTTCTCATAGGAACAAATTTTAGCGCCTCTTAAAAAATGTCATGTGTCTTTTGACTGAGAAATAAATTTATCTATACCACTTAAGCAACTTTAAATTATCTCCTGTGTTGTTATGTTTTGTTTTGTTTCTGTTTCCTTTTTTCCTAAGCCAAGCAAATAAAAGGATTTAAATGTCAGTCTTCGAGTAAGTAAGTAAATTCTTTATAATGAGCCCTCCTTACCAATGTACTCTGCAGCCTCCACAACTGAATTGCAAACCTGTTTGTGGTTGCTCCAGCACTTGACCTGGCACTCTCTGCAAAAAAACAAAAAAAAAAAAAAATGGAAGAGGTTCTGAGTAGAATATGTTGAGGATGCAGCACAAAAAGAACATAAATTTCTTTACCTTCCACAATACCACTCTGTTTTACAACGAGAACAGCGTTTAGGAGCAGGATCCCCACAGCCAGCACACTTCGCCATATCTCCTCCAAGACGGTCAAGCACATCCAGATTATATGCAGAACTCAAGCTATGAAATACAAACCATTAAAGACTTCTCTTAGCTACAATTTAACCTCTTACTTCAGCTTTATTTTACTGTCTGTTTTTACTTACCTCTGAGCCATTTTCTGAATAGAACCTTGATCCTTTTGAAAAAATGTTCCCAACTGAATTTTGGCTATTTTACGCCACTTGCGTGAGCCCCAATCCAAAAAGTTTTTCCTTATCTGCAAACAATGCTCCTGACTGAATTTTTTTCAAAGAATATTAAGGACACAGGGGTGTTACAAACGTTTAGATATACCTCAGGAATAACTTCTAGAATGAGTGGTTTTCTTGTAGATGATGGACCAGATGATATTTGGAGGTGGCACAGGAACTGCTTTAAATCTATTAAAGGTGAAACTTGGTCTAGCAGTGGGTCGGTCATATATCGCAAAACCTATAGACAAGACCACAGATAGACTTCAATAAATATAAAAACCAGATCATCAAAATATTTTTGACTTCCATAAACCTTTTGAAGTTGACTTCTTCTAAAGTCTGAAAAGTCATACAGTCGTGCACAGCTCTCTCTGAGGAGTATCTGACGGAGAGCCAACCAAACCTGGCCTTCTGTTCGGGTCAATTTTAAAACATCTTCCCCTTTGACTTCAATCCATTGCCCATCTGCAATAAGGTTTGTTTTTTTAAAACCACCGATATTGAATAATTTTAATAAATGTGTAGCAAGAGTAAATGGTACTTCAGCCAAAGTGCAGGTAGCAAACCAGAGAATTTGAGTTTCCTTCCTGGATGCTTCGGATCAGTCCTCTCCCAAGGCCTAACTTCAAGCAAATGGACCAAAAGGAGGGGGACATCATGATGTGTGTAAAGCCTTGAGGTCACCGCAAGTGGCAAGCTGTTTTTGTACAAGATCTGTAGTTTTGTTTTAAGAAACAGAAAGTACTTAACTTAGGAACTTCACTCACCTCTCCATTGATTCTATTAAGTACTGCAAAATAGATATACATCTCATGCCTATATTAAAACAAATAATCATTTCTTGGTCCTTGATGCTATCCATTGGGGATGCTTCAGAAGGCTCTTTAGGGCTCTTGTACCTGGCAAAAATTAGAGAAACTTTAATTATTTGACATGGGAGTCATCCAAAATGATCCAAAGCAGTAAATAAATGCAACCAAAACTAATCTTTTTTGTCAACAAAAAAGCAACACACCCTGCACATATTTGATAGATGAGAGGCATACAATAATCAAGCAAATCCACAGCAGTGTCACCAAGAGCTTCACATGAATCCCCATGGAAAAGGACAGTTTCTAAGAGAGCCACAGCGGTTGCTTCATGAAATAACTAAACAAAGTAATTCATCAATTAGAAAAATACTGAAATGCAGGCAAAAATACTAATAGGAAATGTAGCACTTACCACACAGTATACTAAAAAAGTGTCTTTAATATTTTCTTCTAGACGGAGCAGTTCAGGAAGCACTTTCTCTCGCCAAACAGAAATGCATATTGCTTCATGAACCAGAACTGAAACCTGAAATAAAACCCAGTGTCAAACTGAACTATTGTCCAAAAAAGTTAATTATTAGCAAAAAGCATTATCTTTACTTTGGAATGAGTAGCCATGAGTTCTTTCACCACTTCCTCTCGGTGTTCAGATGCCTCAAGCACAGCTTGCTGACTTAATTTTTGCATGAATTCGTGAGTTTGCAGCCAACTAGAGGACAAGTTTTTAAAAATTAAAATAAATAAATATAGTAAGAAAGAAGTCTTGAAACAGTTTTGTTTTCTACTCACAATTCTGTTCCCAACTCATCTATTTTGCTGGGTCTCAGACTTAAAACATAATGTTCAATTTCAGCAGCATTCAATACATCAAACGTATCTTCGTCCATGTCGATAAATATATTCAAGTGACAAAATTAGAACTAAAACTACACCTCAAGGGCGTAGACAGGGGAGAGAAGGTAGTATGAAATTGGAACAAGTTTCAAAACAGCAAACGCCTAGCGCCATTTGTAAATAAATAAACAACAAAAGAAGATCGGTACCAGTCTACGCCTTGTAGAAAAGCTGATTCTTCTTCGTTTCCTCAGTTCGCCGCGAGGGAGCGCTGCGTACTCCCCCGCCTCCCCCCTCACCCTCAAGTGGCAGCGCCGGCAGCGGTTACGTTTGAAAGCAGTTTGAAAATCCTAACGGTCGCTTGTGTTCCTTGCTGGGCGGTTATGAATGTTTACTTCCGCGAATTCGTGTCAGATTGAATGGATATAGGCCAGTCCGGAACGCGTGCCGTCGTTGCTCAAGATTTTAACAACTGACACGTCGATTGAGAGAAGAGAATCTGAAAAATTGACTCGTCTCTTCGTAAAGGAAGCGTGAATTTACCGATTGACCATGGATGCTTTCACGCAGGTCAGTCATTCTGAATTGCTTGTGTTGATTCTGTTTGGGTGACTTTAACCACTTTTGGCTCTGATTTTATCTGAAGTTCCGTTAGTCCTTCCAAGTTTTATTATGCTTTGAAAACAGGAATAGTGTGGGACTTTACTACTGACTAAGATGATCAAAACCAACCTAGTTGTTGTGTTCGGCAAGAATATCTCCAGACATCCTAAAAGCTCTTTGCTTCCACATTTGCAGTAACCCCAGTGAAGGGTTTAGCCTGCTTGCACATATGTCACCCTTTCTAATCTTCAAATTCTGTTTTTATTCTCATCTTTTTGTTCCTTGGCAGCGAATGCTGGAACGTGCCCAAGCTCGTAGGGAGAAGCTTGACAAACAGTTGAACAGTGTTGGTGAACAAACAAGTTCGAAGAAGAGAGTTCCTTTGCTGGAGAGCAACCAGCCAGCAGTGGAATCATCTGTCACAGGTTTGAATTTTGTGGACCAATTTATTGCGATTCTGCCTTCATTGTTGAATCCCTTACAGTATCTTCCTCTTTTGACAGTTTTTTCATCCCAATGCTCATCCCCATCCCCTGTGAAAGGCAAGGCTGCGTTATCGAGGAAAGTCTCAACTGCTTCTCCCAAGAGATTATCTCAGGGTGGACGGAGGTTTAGCAAATCTCCAAGGAAGGAAGCCACACCACCTCCTCCTGCCCGCCCAGTTTCAGATGATGAAACCGAAGATGATGATCGAGGTATGGAGAGTGACTCTGGCAGTGAAAGGGATTCTTGTCCAAGTAACAGCCAAAAGCCAAGACAGACTTCAGGTGGTGAAAGCGGAGCTGCCATAACTGATGGAGTTCGCTCTCGCCTCAAGCGAATGGGAGCTCTGTATTCTGGTTAGTGGTTGTCACTTTTAAGTGTATGTCCCGGCTGCTTCTATCTCTGCTACATAACTTTCTATTGTTTCAGACGCTGAGCAGCTGTCCTCACCCATTCATCGGACTGAGGGAAGCTTTTCTGCGGAACCTGTGGCATCCAAGACAAGGAACAAGTCTGCAACACGCTCAGCTCGCTTAGCTGCTCTGGCTAGCACGATCAACCAGTGGGAGGATGATCTAAGTCACCCTAGTGTTGCCACTGCAGCGGCTCGAGAAAAGGCTCCTGTCTCTGTAAGTTTTCCATTATGAGCTGTGATCTTATGGTCTGCTTCCTTTGCACAGACCTTTGTTAATTCGTTCTACTTGAGTGCTAATCATAGCTGCTGCTTTGCATTTGATCTGTGTTATTTGCATTTAATTTCTTAGCCATAACTACTTAACTCACATATCATCGGCTTTTCTGTTTGTCCTCATTTGTAATTTTCAAGCCAACCCGCATATTTAAAACTGTATCTATCTATCAATCTACATATTTTTCATTCATATTGGCACTTCATTCACACATCTGTTCCAAGTCATTGAAGTGCAGCATTTTGTCCTCTTAGCTGATGCAACTATTAATTTAATTTTATTGTCCTCCTTTTTGTTTCATTTTTATTATGGCTTGTGCAGTGTTTGCTGTGTGTGTGAACTTGTGATTTTTATTTAGTAGATCATGAGATTTTTGAGTTTGTTTGTTTGTTTGGCCTATAGTTTATTCTCAACATATTGTCCTTAAAGACGGCTTTTCAAATATTCTTTTGTAGAAACCTGTATCAAGGTTAAATGCAGGCGGCAGAAAACGGAAATCTATTGGCAAGAATGAACAGCAACCTGCCACTTGCAGTACTGAGAAAGGTTCTCAAAGTCCTAACAAATTTGCTCCCAGCTCCAGATTGCCTGGAATTAAAGTTTCCAGGAAATCTGGAGAGTGCAGTCCCAAAGGGAACATTTTGGCAGAGGTAACATCATCTCCTACAAAAGCGTTGCAGTGGGATAAGGCCATGCTCGATAGCTTGGTGAGTGTCCATCACTCGCGGAAGTATTTAGTTAATGCACACTGTTCCAACCAGAGTTTGTCCTTTTCTGTGGGACTCTTGATCTCTCCTTATTTGGGTCTTTTACAGCTGCTGGTGATTGTCCGTCTTCCCTTCACCAATGTTCCTTTTAATTATTATTTTATTTTTTTCTTTGCATGTGAATTGTCAGTTTATGTGCATGATTTCATGATAATGGTGGAATGTGACACACTTGTTTTCTCTTACTACTTCTTTTTATGCTGTACTTCAATTTAATCCACAGCTTTGACTCAAACTGCAGAGTTACATCTCAACACCAGACTTTTCCTTTTCTTTTTTGATTTAAGTTGTGTGTTGATTGTTTTACTGTTTTGTGTGGTATTGATGTTGAGCATGATGCATGGATTTTGTATTTATTGGCATGCAGGAGTCGCAGGGCTTTCACCCGCTCTTCCTCCAATAATCGACTCATATATGACTATGAGGAAGAAACTCAGGATACTAGTGTTGATACTGAGGCTTCAGAAGATAATCAGGATGAGGTATGCTCTGATGAGTGTGGTCTCTGAATCTTGCTGCAATTTCTACTTACATGTTCTCTTAAGTTATGATTCTTATTATGTACTTTTTTCGCTTCCCAATATAATGAGATTTTGGTTCATACAGAATGCTGGACGAAGTCCACTGAGAGGAAGTCCACTGAGAGGAAGCCCACTCAGAGGAAGCCCTGTGAAAAACTTCAACAAATTCACCAGCCCTTCACGCAGCCCAATGGTCATGGGTGTGGCACAACTTAGGAGCGCTGCTTCCCCAATCAGACAGTCCCCTGGCAGTCCCTCTGTGGGTGCATCTTCTCCGGTCAAATCTCAGTTCAAATTCAATCTTAAACCAGTAAGATTCTGGCCGGCTTGTTCTGTATAACTTTTTAGTTGTTAATTGCAATGCCTAATGAGCTGTTTGTCTACCAGGTCAGTATTGATGACTCTCAACCTGAAGGCTCAGTTCTACAGCGAGCAGCCAAGTATGAATCCGAAGCTACTAGCCCAACGAAGCGTATGAGAGACCCAGCGGAACTCCCTCTATCTGAACGAATGGCATTGTTTGAGAAAAATAAGGGGCCTCTCTTGGTGCCTAAAGTGCCGTTTTCAACACCCATGCCTGCCAAGCTTCTGAAAGAAAGTGAACCAAGTAGGGTCCATTCGTTCTTTGTGCCACCGATAAAGTCCTGTTAAAATCACTTTTTATAATATTCTTTCCTTGCAGCAGCTCAGCCAGCACGCAAATCTCCCAAAAAGCCGACGGCAGCATGCCCTCCTATCAAGGAACCTGTCTTGCCCAAGTCTCCAAGCAAGGTTGCTTCTACCATGAAGCAAAATATTGAAGAGTCTGCTGTTCTTCGGCGCTTGCAGTTATTTGAAGCTGGTAGGATTGGCTTGGAAGAGAGCCCCAGCCGTCCCCAAAACCAGGCGGTAGCTGAGAGGAGAAAAGAAATGGAAATGTTGTCAAGCCGCTGGAACCGTAACAAGGAGATGGCTGTTGATGAACCATCCTCTCCCGCACCAAAATCTCAAGCAACTCCTTTGAAGGCATCACACAATGTGGTATGTAACTTTCTTGCCTTCTTTGATACCGTGTCTTGTCCTTGTTACAGGATAAAGACATATTATTTTTTATCTATCTATCTTTTTCGCCCTTTAGGTACCAGGTACTCCTCCACCACCTCCTCCAATGCCAGGGTCTCCTCTTGCCACTGCAGCTACACCTCCCCGCCGTTCCCCTCGTCGGCCAATATCTCGTAAGTTTAAATTGAAATTCGTAATATTTTTAAATTTTATGGCTTACATGTACACAATTGGTTCATTTTATGTATTTGTTTTACAGAAGATGTGTATCCTGGAGCATCTGATGTGAAGAGGATTAAAGTGTCTCCTCCCAAACCTGGTCGTTTATATCCCAGTCTGTCAGATGTTGAGGCAACTACTGAAACTGAAGACCATTCCAGTGCTGATCACAGGCAAGTTTCCCTAAAATTTATCTTTGGTCCAAAACACCTGCTTTAGTAATACATTATTTCCGCCTTTATTATTATTTAGTTATGAGGATGAAGAGTCCAGTTTGGATCTTGATTCCACAAACAATAGCTTTGGGAAGGACATTTTGGAAGCAGCTGAGAAAGTGCATTCATCATACAGATCTCAAAAAGATTCCAAGGTGAGTAAGGCTTATGAATCCAGACCTTTCTCTGAATTCCCTCTTCTCATTCTGTTAATACTGCTGTGTTCATCTTTGACTAAATTTTTTATTCCGTTTTGACATTCTTTTAGGATGATGTATCAATCACTGAATCTGCCGTCCTAAGAGACATGGATGATTTCCTTGAAGAGGCTTTGGATGAAAGCTCTGATGAGGAGCAAAAACCTTCACCTCCCAAAAAGGTGCGTTTTAACTTTTCCCACACAAGTATATATTCCACACACAGTTCTCCTAAAGCTCTTAGTATTGCTCAGAACTTTTCAGGATTTCATAGCATTGCGTTGTTGTTTCCAGACCCGCACTACTCCCAGCAAAAAGTCAGATAGCTTCCATTACAAAGAAATGGTTAAAGAAACTGTTCCGGAACCTGTCCTGGAGCGCAGATCACCTAGACGTGCTTCTACCAAATACCGAGCACCCCAGCCCCCTTCCACTCCCTCCACTGCAAGCTCGACGGAGGAACAGCAGATGCCTCTCATGCACACAGTCAGTTTCTATCGGAAACAGCAAAATATGGTTGGTGAATAAAGTTGTTAAAGTTAACTTAGTCTTCTTAGCCTTCCCTTTACATTATTTTTTTTTGTTTACAGACCCCACGAACACCTGCCAAACAGGTTCAAACTCAAGGCTCTCCTGAAAAGCTGCAGCCCAAGGCGGAAGAGAGGAATGAACAAGAGAGGCATCTTGTTGAAGTTCGTGTGCGAAACCTTCTTGATGAAGTTTCCAAACAGCAAACTGTTATTTCTCAGGCCAGTCAGGCTCTCAACCTTTGTAATGCCACTGTTGAATTCTCTGGTTCCTCTGAACAAGTTGAAGGGGAGCGACTTTTGCTTCTTTCAAGTGAGTGCTTTTTCTGCTTGTAAGTATTAAACATTTTTGAAATTTTTGTCTAACCAATACCCATATTCTGTTATAGCCCACAAGCGCCAAGCGGCCCTCAATGAAATTCAGCGTTTGAAAGTGGAGGGCACCCTTCGGCCCCAGAATCCATCCGGCTATGACTTGAGTAACTTTTCAGAACATGGCACTCTTCACATCAGTAACATTACTCTGCCTGTAAAGCGCGACTTCGTGCGCTCTATTTCTGCTGAAGACAACAGCCATCATTTTGTGTGCCTTGCCAAGTGTCAAGATGTTATTCTAGCGACCTCAGTCCTGTCCATTGCAAACACACGAGACCTTCAGGGAGGTCAGACACTGCGTTTTACTTCTTCACTGACTTTGGCAGACCTGTACAGTAATTTCAGGGTGACACTTGAAATCTACACCATGACCTGTCGCAAAGAAGTGTTGCCTCATGATATTAAGTACCACATCAACAAGAAGGTGAATATCTATTCATTTGCTCCTGTAAATTTGTTGAGTCTTGCATTACTACCCTCTGTTATTTTTCACCCAGGATGTTTCCAAACATCGCATGACACCCAAGAAACAGAAGCAGGAATCTCATCTCTTGCGGCCCCCAGTCCAATCCCCGGCTGGCCCTGGTGCTGTGAGGTCACCACAGTTCTCTCTTATTGGATATGTCATCTTTTCACTAAGAGAAATCCAAAGAACTTCGTTTACTCTCAATAAGGTACAAAAACTTCAAACTATGCTTCTGCAGTTCTTAAGAAATTTTAGATGATAATTTTTAATGGCTTTTTCAGGTACCATATACTAGTCCATTGGAAGGAAGCATTCAACTTTCTCTCAAATGTGACCTCTCATTGGACATTGAACATCGTGGTTTCCTGACAATGTATGAAGTGGTTTCTGGCTATGGAGCATGGCACAGACGTTGGTGCCTTCTGAAAGGGGAAATGTTGTCTTACTGGAAATATCCTGACCATGAGAAGAAGGAGGTTTGTATTTTGATGGCTCCTTCACAGCAAACTATTTTCTTTTTGTATATTGGTTTCAAGTTTTCTTGTCTCTTTGCAGATTCCTATTGGTTCTATTGATCTGAGATCGTGTGTTACTGAAAATGTTGGGCTTGTGTCTCGAGATCTGTGTGCCCGTCTCAATACTTTCTTGCTAGAAACATCAAGGCCAGCCAAACCTACAGATGAAAACTCTCTTGACTTAATTTGTATGGGAGATGTCACTCACGTTCGGTATGTTGCTGTTTGTCCTCAGTCATCATTTTCATTAAGAGCCTCTACTTTTCTCTTACTTAAGTCTTATATGTATTTTCTTGCAGGCACCTACTGTCAGCAGACACCAGAGAAGAGCGCCTTGACTGGTGTACTCAAATCAATAAAGCTCTTGCAGTTATTCGGGCTTGGGGAAAGAAGACAGACCTATAATTTGGACAAGGTAAAGGGGTCCAAATGTCTCATCAAATCAATTACTGACATGCCATAAAGTGGCTTTAATCTTCTAACAAGGTTCACCCATTATGGTTTAAACTGCTATTTTATCATGACATGTTGACAATTTGTTTATATTCATTGTATTTATTCTGTCCCATGTGTGCTCTGTTTCTATTAACTCACGCTCTCTCATAGTACTTTCCATGTGTGATATTCCTGGAAATAATGTACTTATATTTTATCACCAAATAACTCACTCTTAACGCTTCTAATGAATCTGTTTGTATTAACACCTCCTGGTGCAGATGTATCTACCAGATCCCACTGGTATTGGGACTTGTTACCAAATCTCTTTCTCTGAGTTGTCTGGTAGTAGAGTCTAGCCAGCAGGATAATATGTGCCCAGACTTGAATGAATTTCATTGTGATGTAAGACATTGTAACAGTATTATTTTACAATCTCAATCACTTGTTAAGATTATGTCAATCACGAATCTCTAGTTCGCTCTCTTTTTTCTTGATTTTACTTTCTAGTGTAAGTCTGGTGTTTGAGTTCTGTCTTGTGATGTTCTTCTATCCTGTAAAGTCTTACCCCTTCCAGATTGTATTCTTTGAGGAAAAAAGATTTGTTGGGAGTTTCTACCAAAATTTCCACAAATCCTCTTGTACTACCTTGAGAAACCTTTCCCTACCCTGACAATGAGTGTTAATTTCCAAGCGCTCTAATACCTTTACTATTTATGCTCTTAGAGGATATTCTTATTATCTATCATCTTAGTTAACTGAGATGGCCATGAGAGTGTCTGCCAGCTTATGTACAAGTTCACTGCTTAGTAATGAATGCAGAGCTTTTGTACACAACTTGGTTGAAAATAACCATTATAGATTATTTTATGTTACAATTGATTTATTTTTTATTATCCTTGTGTACTATTTCAATTATAGAGATAGCCAATCGTCTGCAACTGTATCCTTTACAGTTCCAACATTGAATGCCATGTATGCATGTACGATTTAATTACATGCCTACATTGGTTTGGCGGTGGATGTAATCATTTTACAGTCATTAACTATGTTGTATACTAGCAATTCCAAACAAGTAGCATGGCCTGCCCGAGTTTTAATTTGAGTGATTGAAATGTAAAATGAATGAAATTTAAGGGTTTTAACAATTTTATCAAATGAATGCTTCTTGTCACTTTCCTGTACAGATTTTTTAAAATAAAAGTTTTTTTATATCTAACGATTTTGATTTTTTTGAGCGGGGTTTTCACCTTCCGTCAAGTCGCGACTCGGTTGCGACACGTCTTGATGGGCGCCGTGTGGGGCCTTATCATGTTGTGAATGTCGTGTAGTATCTTGCAGCGCCCGACAGGCAGGCAACCACTCCGCCACGCGTGTGTGAAGTGAGGCCGTCCCCGCGCCTGGTGCCTGGGCAGAGGGGCGTGGCGTTGTGTCCGGGACTGCCGCTCGGCCCCGCTCCCCGCCAGCTTGCCAGTCCAGATGAGTTCAGATGCCCGCCAATCTCTGCCTGCACCGCTGCAGACTGGTTTCGAGAGTCGTTTTCGTCGCTCTGTCTCACACGTATACGGCACGGGACGTCTCAGAGCGCGCGCGAGAGAGAGAGCGACGGAAACGACTCTCGGAATCAGTCTGCTGCGCGAGTGCGTCTGGTCGTACCACTCGACCGCTCATGGTTGCATACTTGCATACTGACTCAAAACAGCTATGAACGAGGGGTGGGAGGGGGAAGGGAATTCTACTGACGAAGTTGCTGACGGAGTCCCTGTGGACTGAGGGGGAGGGGTGTCACTTATCCGTGTTCCTCCGCTCTTCTGCTGTATTTTACCTAGTCTGGTTGAAACCCGCCCACCCACAGCAGCTCCGGTCATTCCAGGAAACGTAACGCTGCTTTGTCCCTCCCTCCCAGAAGACAGGTGGAGGCGGCCAAATCTCCAGAGGCGTTTCGAGCTCCAGAGTCGCTTATAAAGTGGGACTTGAACCGAAAGTGTGACCCAACCAATGGATTCCTCTTTCGGAGACCAATCCATTGGTGGGGTCACACGTTCGGTTCGAGTCCCACTTCGCGACTCTGGAACTCAGAAACGGTCTTCTGTGCTGCCCGCGAGTCCTCCGTGCCCGCAGCACGCATGCGCGGACTATCACGCGGGAAGGCACGCGGCCCCTCGCTGCGAGCGCTGCGTCGTCGTCTTTGTAGAGTGTAGCTGCACGGGGACTCTGAACTGCACGGCCACCGCCTCATCACGTGCCGATACCTTCCTTCGCTGTATCGGGGCCGCGGCGTGGACTTGCCGCGGGCCACGGACCTCACGGATACCGCCCCGCGGACCCGCGGTCATTCGTAGCGCGTCCGACGGCGTAGCAACAACCAACGCCACGTGAATTTTTCATAGCTACAGCTGTTCGTGACGTCACCCTAGCTGACAGCTGAAAAGAAGAAACAAACAAACACAAGCAAGATGGCGTAAGTGGCAGACAAAGAGCAGAGTATTTACTAGACGAGTATTGTGCGAAACCTTTTAGCTGCTCTAGTGAAGTTTCGTCCAGAACATAGATATTGCATTTATTGAAATGCTAGATTTGGAGTTGGTCCCAGAGACGTCGCTAGGATGCGAGCAATGGGAGTTTATACTGGGTGAGTTATCGAACGAGAGATTGGGCTAGGCCTAGGTAACAGATATTTTGCGTTTCAAATTCAAAATCCTTTGCCTTCATGACCTTTCGTCGTTATGACAACTTTTGAATCCCCACCACCTCTTTATTTCAATTACTGCTTATTCTTGAGCAAATGACATTGTATTTGCGGGAGTTTCTGTGTCAATTACATTGTATAGTCTGCTTCAGTTTCATGTTCTGACAGGAACCTTGGAACTAATGACACCAAAACAAACAAAGATCTGACTTATGCATGTGAAAGATTTGACGCAGCTTTGTTACCTGGGAAAATTGGACATTTTTATTTTGGTGTCTCCTTGTTCATTGTCTTGTTCTTATTTTATTTTGCAGGAATGCACTTTTCCCAAGCAATAGCAATTATACAGTCCCAAGTGGGTATTATCAAAGGAGTACAAGTACTCTACAGTGATCAGGTAAGGACATTTAGCCTGTTGCTTTGTTTTGATTTTTTTATAAAGTCCTTTCTCTTGAAGGCAGTTGTTTAAATTAAGGAGTTTTGGAACAGGATTTGTTTTTTTTTTTGTGTTGCCGTTTTTGAGATGTATATTTTGTGTACTCTTACGTGTCAAATATTTTCAAACATTCTTGACTGTCTTCATATGATGATATTTTCTGCAGAACCCCTTAAATGTTGATCTCATGATCAATCTACCACAAGATGGAGTTCGGTTGATCTTTGATCCTGTGTTCCAGAGGTTGAAGGTATGTATTCTCATGCTTTTTGTAGGGCCTCTCTCAAAGGAACAGCAAATTATTGAAAACTGCACCTGCTTACACTTTTGTCATTCTTCTCTTCAGATAATAGAAATTTACAACATGAAACTGACAAAACTTAAATATTGGTAAGTAGATATTACTATGGACTATTTGTCTTGCTTTTGCATTTGTAAACTTCTGTAACTGTGTTACTGAATTTCTATTTTAGTGGGCTGCCCTTCAATTCCCCTGAAGTGCCCCCCAGCATCCAACAAATTGAGCACTCTTTTGGAGCCACAAGACCTGGAGTGTATGATTCAGAGAAACAGTTGTTTGTTCTCAACTTCAGGGGCCTGTCATTTTGTTTTCCAGTTGAATCGAAGTTCCAGGTGTGTTATTAACGCGTTCGCTGTTATAAAGTAAGCTTATGGGAGTATCTGTTTTGCAACTAACTACGAATTTCTTTTTTGTTCTGCAGCCGGGGTATGCGCACGGCCTTGGATCTCTGCAGTTCCCCAATGGAGCCTCCCCTGTGGTGTCACGAACATGTATATATGCTGGGAGCAACTTAGCCGAGTGCAAAGCCCCACATTTGCCTTTGTCTTGCTATCACAATCAATTGTATCTGGAGGAATGTCACATTCTCTCCTCATCCCTAGCCAATAATGGCACTGGCCTTACTCGAGGTTTACGCCTACACCTTTTCACTCAAGGTTCGTTTTGTTGACATTCTTTCTTTTCAGTGACTTGATTTCATGAGTGTGCTAATGCAATAACACTATCTGTGTCTCATTCCAGGTCAATCAAGAGATATGGATCCTAAAAGACAAACTTTAACAAGGGAAGTGCTTTTCGGTGATACTTGTCAAGATGTTGCTGCAGCTCTTGGAGCACCATCACGTGTCTTTTATAAAGCAGAGGATAAAATGAAGATTCACAGCCCCAATGCCCATCGTCGTGTCACTGCCAGACGCTCTGATTTCTTCTTTAACTATTTTACCCTTGGCATTGTAAGGTTTACAGATGCAAAGTTATTTTTTAATTTATCGGATACTTCATTTTTGTATTGAACACAACTCATGTTTCGTTTCAGGATGTTTTATTTGATGCTAAAACTCAGAAGGCAAAGAAGTTTGTTCTTCATACCAACTATCCAGGACATTACAATTTTAACATGTTAGTAACACATTGAATGAAGTAATATCATGTACATAGTAATGTTCATTAATTTGCTTTATTTGTTTGCTGTCCATTTTTCCCTCCCTCAGGTATCATAGATGTGAATTTCAACTTAACCTTGTCCCTTCAAAGAGTCTCATTAAAAGTACTGGTGAACAGATTATTGACTCTCCAGCACCTGTAAATGTGAGAAACCAGAAACCTGACTCTGACCTTCTTCTAATTCAGCAACTGCAATCCTGTTTGACTTTTTCTTTTGTATTTTAGATAACTGCATATTCTAAGTGGGATGCCATTTCACAACAACTGAAACCAAGTGAGAGACCTGTTGTCCTAACAAGGGCCAACTCAACCAACACTACCAACCCATTTGGGTCGACATTCTGCTATGGCTATCAAGACATTATTTTTGAGGTGTGTTTTTGTCCTTAGTGTTGTTTCCTCTTTTTATCTTAAACCCTAAATTCGACTATGGTATTGCTTTTTACAGGTCATGGCCAACAACTATATAGCTTCAGTTACTTTGTATCAGGCAGAAAAAACTGCTGCTGAAGTATGACAATGGCTTAATGCCACGCTCCTTACTCAAGAGGGGCGATTTTGGCAGCATCGGCAGCACGAAAGGGCATAAAATGGAAAAAAAAAGATGTGTTAATTCTTTATTCCTGTTTAAGCTTACTAGTTACATTTTCACATGTAAATTTAAAAAAAAAAGTCATTAAAACTTTCCTTAAATGGCCCTCCACAGGGAGTGTGAAGTAAGCCACTCCCTAAAGGCTACCCAAAAAAAGTTATGTGAGATCACCTCGAGGATCACCTTCCTGTGTCTCTACAACTGAATGGGTCTAGTGGAATAGACTGAGCATTGATTCAGATGCATATTTGATGTGGACCTTGTTTCAAATCAAGTGAAAATCTCAGAAAGGACAAAAGGGATTCGCTACATTCTGTGTCATGTCTTGTGAGTGTGATGTGTATGGGTGCAGTGAGCATTTTGTTCCGCATTAGCAATAACCTTTTTTAATTATTTTTTCTGAAAGTTGTATTGAAAATTGACGGCAAGAATTTTAATGAAGGATTTCTTTAAAGTCTGCATTCACCTTATTTTGGTACAATGTTTCCAATTTGAAGTAGACACAATATTACCATGTATATGTATAACATTAGAGTTATTGTGTATCTCTTATGTTGGTTCTGGTTAATATTAAATGTAGCATCTTTATAATTGGATCATTGATGTTGAATGTTTGAACACTACTAAAGTAGAAGGTGTGCATTTTTTGAGTAGGCTGATCCAGATTAGACCTAAAATGTTTGAAAAAAGAAAATGGGAAAAAAATGAGCTTGTTCAAATCTGCACAAGAGCTTCATTAAACCTTTGTGTGATAATAATAACTTTTTATATTTTGACTTGTAGAGTTCTGCATCTAACTCTCATGCATATGTTCCCACCTGTTATAAACTTTTGTGAAAGTGTTTGGTAGAGCTGTGAGTTAACACAGTGATTAATGAAAATAGAGCTTAGAATGGTTTTAATTGACCCAGCTGTGGTAGTGTTCAAAAGAAAAAAGATTATTTTGATATACGTATTGTTTTAGAGAATAAGTGTTGCATCCTTTCATGACAACTTCATTTTAATTGTAACTAAGTAATGTGTTAGAAGATTCTACCTAAGCTCTTCTTATGTTCTACAGACCTTGGATGAACACTCTTTTGAATTTTTGTTTCCTTTCTGTTAGTTGGTTCATCTTAATTGAAACGGCTTAATCACTAGTGTTTTATTGTAATCCGTGGTACTTAATCATGGAGTAAACATACCACAACCAAAGTAATTTATTTTTATTTATCATACTCAGATTCTCAGGGTTTCTAACTAAATTCTGTGTGACATCTGTCCCAACTTCAATGTCATTTCTGGTCTTGAACTTGTGACTATTTATTTGCATTAACTATTATGTAACACAAGATTATTTGTGATTCATTTCTTCTCTGTTTTAGTATGAACAGGATTGAAAACAGATATGTATAAAATTTTATGATTTTTTTTCTGTACATGAGCCCCCCCCCCCCCCCCCCCCCCGAATTGCTTTTCGTGCTTTTAAAATTTTACTAACCTAGGATCTGGTATATGGACGAAGGCACATCCTTTCATGCTAAACCAACTGAGACCTGTCTTTTCTCACCAGTGTATTTGTTCGATTTGAAATTCTCATTGCTTTGTGTTCACATCTTAATAATTTTAAGATATTTAACCCATATCATGTTATTGCTATGTTCCTGTGCAATTTGTCACTTTGACAACATTTCTTTTTAGTTAGGTGTTTATTGTGTCCACTCTTTACTACCTTTTCAGTTGAAGGACTGTATCTTGTGTATTTGTTCACATGTACATTAATTTTCATTTGAGCACAATAACAGGCTCTCATTTTGTAAAATATTATCGTTAGACTTTACTGTAGACATCTTCTCTTAAAAGGTGGTTTCATGTTGCTTACTATATGCTGCCATCATGATAAAAAGTTAAAGTTTTGGAGCCAAGCAAACAAGGTTCTTTCACCGAACTTTCCCAAACATAGTGAATTACATGTATGCCAATCAAATATAATGAGTTTCTTCAAAGAATAGTTGACCAAGTTCTTTTTGTTTAAACTGTTTTAGAAGGTACATGGTTTCTGCTGTGATGCGTGTGAAAAATAAGGCTCTTTGAATTTTTCACAAAGGATGCCAATGTGAGACATGTTGCACTGTTGAGTACCCCTCTTCAGTGCTGTTTCTAAAATTCTTGTTTTCCCTTATGGGACAGAGAATTGATGTTAGATTTGGATGAGCTTCTACCCTCATCTTCCAAGGCCCAGTCTAGTCCAAACATACCCCTTCTTTGGCGTGTGAAATATTGAATCAATTTCATCCTAGGTGCATATTTATAAAACTAGGTTGTAGAATGAACTTTTTCTTATTTCCTGTCAAAGGGATTTTAAATGTTCCCATTCACGGTGCAATGCATATGTTTGCTGGTATTAGAGATCCTTCTGTTGACTCCTAGAAACCTCCAATATTCTTCCATTTTTCTTCCACACCCCTGAATCTTTTTAATTTGCAAATTTCGATGGAGTTGTGCAGTACTTTGAAAGATGAAAATGGTTTGAAAATAGGGGAAGTGGTATTTATGTCATTACATTTGACAAGTGGTTTACCTTGCTCTGTGAGGAATGATTTCATAGCGTTCCTTTGCTCAGTACACATGATGAGGCTTTTGAAAATGTTGCAATTTTCTATTGTAACACGACCCTCCATTACTACTTTTGTCTGGCTTCCAATCCCTTGTATCTGTAAATCCAGTTATGTGGGACTTCAAATTATGTGTTAGTGTGAAGTGAAAAATTTGTAGAAGTACATCCCTGCGTATTTTAACTGCCTATGTAACTCTTTGTGTCTGAAATAAAAGGCACAGTGAAAGGCCCTAGTGTCAATATTCGTTGTGAGCGAAATATGTAGCATCTACTACCTGTGCATGTAGAAGATAGCTCTTATGGATTTTATGCTATACACAAGAATCACTTCATCACTATGCATTCATTATTTATATTTGTAAAATTGAGCTGTTTTGAGAACTGTTCATAAGGTCGTGCCGTACTACAATGAAAAAACTACCAAAATAAAAATATTTTCAAGGTTCAGAAAGAAATTTATTTAATCTTTCCTCAAACAAATATTTTCACGTCCATTCAGTACCTAGTTGGTAACACATGTATCAGTTGTTCTTCAGGGATGACAGCTTCAGTTCATGAGGCACCCTCAAGGATGGCCTTCCCTCATAATCAGGTGTCGGCCAGGTCGCCGTCAGCTCTCGGTTCTGCCCTCCTTCCTTACTTTGGCACGATATCCGCTAGTTGGCCAGAAGAACGACGGAGGCGGCCAAAATTCTAGACGCGTTTTTATCTTCAAAGTCGCGAAATGGGACTCAAACCGAACGTGTGACCCCACCCATGGGTTCCTCCTTCGGAGAGCAATCTATTGGCGGGGTCATATGTTTGGTTCGAGTCCCATTTAGTGACTCTAGAGCACAAAACGCGTCTAGAATTTTGACCGCCTTCACCGGTTTTCTAGTCCACTGTGTGACTGTGCGCTGTTTGAAGTTGGAGCGGGGAAACGGGACTTCATGACACTAGCCTCGCGCCCTCACCAACTAGCCTCTCAAGGGGACGCACGGCAGCGCACTATACGAAAACAAAAACATCTGGAAGATCTGTTCGTCCCCCGGCTACCCTTTTGATTTTGTAAGATCTTCTATTAACTTGTGACTTTGGTATTCAATCAACAGTCGGAATGGCCATCGATTTCGTCGGTTTCGCGTACGCCGCTTGTGTCGCCGCCGGAGGCATCGCCGGTTACGCCAAAGCAGGTTAGTTTGAACGCAGGTCGGAAACGCCGGATGGCTGTTAAGATTTGATCATAATTTGCTTTTCTCAAGCTTGACAATAGACGCACTTACTTTCACTATCACGACGTATCACGATTGCTTTGGGTTACGCCTCCATTCACTGGATCAACCACTATTAATTAGCATTGTTAGCAAGTTAGGTTAAGTTACGCAATGACTCAATGACTTTTGCGATTTCCCACAATAAAGTCTTTCTTTTACCCCCATTGTGTTGGGTCACATGACTGAAAATGTCGCATGCACTTTGCAGTGCTTGTGTTCACATTATAAGCCTGGTTCAACAGTATTTTTCTTAATGTATGCGTAAACGTTCAATTTGACTACAGGTGGTTCACACCTTCACACCTGGAGTTCACATGATGTCTTTCTTTGACAACCATTTCTCTTAATATCGTATCCAATAGCCTCTATTTCTCAATTTCAACTTTTCTGTGAACACAAGGCCCTTTCACATTTTTTAATAAATTTCCTGAGCGGATGAAGAGCTTTTTCTAGTAGGCGGCAGTTTAAAGTTCAAGGTAAGATGGTAATTTGTTTTGTGGAATGCTTCATGCCTTGGACTTTCTATCTTTCATTCTTTATTTTTCACTCATAGAAAAATATTTCATTTGTTGCTGTCCTTTTAATTAGTGTGTGTTTAATCTGTTTGTGTAGGTAGCATACCGTCTCTGGGTGCTGGACTCCTCTTTGGTGGCGTGCTCTCCTATGGAGCCTTCCAGGCCAGCCAAGCTCCTAGCAGCCATGCAGTGATGCTTGGTGCCAGTACCTTTCTCACTGGCATGATGGGCATGCGATACTACAATTCTGGGAAGTTCATGCCAGCGGGTTTTGTAGCCCTTTTGAGGTATTTATTTGCTCAAGTTCTTGTGTCCCCCTCTTAAGTTCTCTCCCCTCTCACTATTTAATGAGCCAAAATATGTCGTTGTCTTTATTACAGTCTAACCATGATGCTTCGATACTCAGCTCGCGGCTTGGGTATTTTAGAGAGCAACGCAGCACGTCCTGTAGCCCAGTGAGGTATGGGTCATGTTAAGAGCTATGTCTAGTTCTTAGTCCAACAACTCAACTCTTACACATGTTATCTTATTTCCTGTTACTAGTACAAATGTGAAAGGTTGGTCACTTACTCGTGTGACAGTACATTACAGTTATTATTTTCCCCTTTTTTATCAGAGAAATATATAAATGTCAATCAAATTCTTTATTGGTTCTTTTTATTTATAGTCTCCAGAAGCCTGCAGGTAATTTTGTCATAGAAAATAAATAATCACATGCTTTCCTTGGAAGGCGATTGTGACATGGCTTTAGTATATCACAACATTTCATTTATTCCCACCAGCATTTTACAGACGAATGTTACAGGCATCTTGATGATTCACTAGATTACCGTCCTAGCCTTATTTAGTACTTGAAATCTCTCTGTATAGTAGTGGGTTCATCATTTATAGAATTAAGAACAGTAAACCCATGAATTGGCTTTATATTTACAGAAATCTTCAGAGCTTAAAATGCAATGCCCCCTAAGTTACAAAGCCTGTAGGAAATTTTGAATTTCTATTTTCTTGGCACTTATCTTATGTGGCTATTGTTGCACAATTGTTTGCATTTCCTAAGGTTTTCCAAATATAGAGAGATTACATTTTATTTTTCAATTACTAAATGGCTTGTGGATAGTAAAGGTCTTCCATTACTGAAAAAAATTAAGGTTAATATAAATACCTTACTTTAACAGTACAGAGTAACTTGTTCTTAAAAATTATTCAGAAGCCGAGTTGTACTTTTCTCTTTATTTCACACTCATACTGCTAATCAGAAGCTTTCAGGAACACTAAGAAGGATTTTTCCCATCCAACTTACACTTTCAGATAGAAAGAACAAGATTCAATTTTTTTTAAAGAATGATGTCACAATGTTCTTGTTCTCTGCCCTTGAACATCTCTTCTATCTGTACATCATTTGATTTGAGTTCGTTGAATAATAGTAATAAATAATGGTTTCAGGATCAATGATGTTGACCATTAGATCACTTCAACACTGACAAAAGAGTGTTACAATGTTTTCTATTCAGTTAACACTTCGACAATTTAGCAGTATAACTGGAAAGTGACATATTTACAAAGTAAAAGCAAGAAAATAATTGTTTTGTCCCATGAGGCTGTAAAAATTCTGACAACAGTTCCTAGATGTGTTAGTTCAAATGAAATGTGGTTTTGTTAATGATGCTTGTGTCATCTCATACAAATATGTATTTATATTTATATATATACAAATGTACAAAGTTTGTGGTAACAAGAATGTATAATAATATCTCTGCTACAAGGCAAAGAAAATTGCAATACTTTTTCATCACATCTCTTGGATTACTTAAGAAGGAACATAACAATGCTGTAACAAAATAATAGTGTAATAATTTTCACATTTTTTTCCCTTTTGATATTAAAAAAAAATTGCAAATTGTTGCACCCTGGCATGTACTGTTCAATCTCCATTACTTCTTTACTAACTTTGGGACCTAAAATTAAGTAATTCCTTCATATATAAATCTAAAACCATCAATTCATTAGACTGATTCTTCCTAATAGTAAATGGATTTGATTGATTTACATAACAATTCCTATAACTGCACAGCAGTTTTCACATTCAGCTACATTTAAATGGTAACATTTTGTTACTCGTTATTGGACTCTTGATCACTAAGAGTCTAATTGTGTTCCTTTCTTGCCGGTAGGACTGTTATTGCAGTCTTCTCATTATCTGTTTTGTCTCACAATTTGCACCGAGTCTTGACCTTGTTGGAAACATTATTTACATTGAAGGTGCTCTTATGAAAACAGCAAGGACTTGAATTTTTCTCCTGCCTATATGGCAAGTCATTAAAAATTCTTTGCAGGAGGGGAAACAATAAATAACAAGTTCCCCTGTGGGTGTTTTTTTCTTTCAGAATTTAACAAAGTTGGTCTTAGATGGCAATACAGATCTTGACTCTCTTCTGACAAATTGAATTGGCAGTGTGTTCAGAAAATGTTTAGAGCCCCTACTCTGATCACAGTTTTAAAATAATTGTTACAACATCTGGTGAACAGATGAACGTTTCTTCCACGCACAGGAAATATACCTGGCAGTCACCTTGAAGTTGGGCATACTTCTCGTTGAGAGGCACAGCAGCTCTTGCGCATTGAATGGTAATTGCAGTACTGGAAACCATAACGCTCCAAAAACTCTCTGCATGTGAGGCCGCCACTAATGGAGCGAGCTACATCCACACATTCCTCAGTGCCTGCCACTGAAAAAAACAGAGTGAGAAATTCAATTTTAATTAAAGTTTCCCTTTAAGACTAAATTGGAACAAGACTTGAATCTTTTGTGACATTGTTAGTAGCTGATCAGTTTGAATACAGATTAATAAAGTTGGTCTGCAACGATGCTCTTCTCATGCTGGCAACTTTGCATTTGATTTCCCAAGCAAACGAGTCAATATTTAATCCAGCACCATTTCAGGCAGCATCACCTAGAGTATTTATCATTCCAACTGCCTCATGCAAGCAGGCTAAAATACTTGAAGTCTCATAGCAACATTTGTCACAAATCACAAAAGTCTGAAGTAGCAGTTGTTGGGTTAGGGTGGAGAAGGAGTTGTTGGTCAATGAAGAGTGACAGCTGAATAGTATAAGCTAGCTTGCTCTCCATTCACTTTGAATTGTAGAGTCTTATAATCAAAGCAAAATAGAGAAGAAAACAAAGCATCAGCTTCAAGAGTTCCAAGAAGTATGAACACATTTAAATGTACACACAATGAACTGAAAGTTTTAATTGGCAAAGAAAATGAACCATTTTGGACCAGTATTAATCATAGACAAAAATTTGAACTTAGACTTGTAGAAGCATGTAAGCAAGGAAGGAGTAGCACTTGGCTGAATTTCAATTACTTTATTGGAAAACCACTGAAGGCAAATTAGTCACCCTCTTTGACTTACCAGGCTTTGTGTTGCTGTCTAGATAAAGTGGTGCGGATGGAGGTGGAGGTTGTGAGTGGATAGGGTCAGGGTTTGGGGGGTCTGGAGATTGGCTCCCTGCTAGAGCATGATTCTCGTAGTTGCTCGTACCACTTGACTCGTAGTATGGTCTTGGTGTTGTAGAGGTCTTGTAGTACAGTTCATATGCTGCATATGGGTTTTGTGTTGTTGATTGTGTTTTATAATACTCATGTGGATTGTTAGTTACAGATGAGTAATAATTATTTTCTCTCTTTTCGTGTGTTTGTCTTTGCTTTCCAAAGTCACTAAAATCATATGGATTTTTTGTTGTTGTCTGAATAGGTGCTTGTCTACTAGAGGTTCTGTAGTACTCCTCATATTCATTAGGTCTCGTTGTAGATGTTCTGTAGAATTCAGCATAAATATTTGGGCCCTCGGTGGTTGAAGTTCTATAGTAATCTTCATACAAATTTTGAGATGCAGTAGTTGTTTTATAATAGTCATATAAATTTTGCTTGGTGGTTGATGTTTTGTAATACTCATCATACAAGTTACTTTTTAATGTAGAAGTTCTGTAGTACTCTTCATACAAATTAGGCTGTGCTGAAGAGGTTTGGAAGTAATCTCCTGGAGATTCAGGTTGTGCTGAAGGCGGTGGGGATTGAGGTAATGTCGATTTTCCAAAATTACTAAAATCATAAGGACTCTTAGTTGTACTGAAAGTTTGAAAATAGTTTGGACTTGTGGTGACTTTCTGTGGTATTTGATCATTTTGATAATTTTGAAGTCCATCTGTCACATTGTAAACTGGTTGCTGGTCATTATTCTGATAATGCACAGGCCAGTTATCATTTATAGTGGAATGATGATGAGTCTGTTTGTCATCATGTTGCAGAGAAGTTTTGAAGGCATTTTCATCATTGGCTCTCAAGCTGTTTCCTGCCGCATGGTTTTGTAGATTTTGGTTTTGTGTTGTGTCGTATGATGTTGAGTAAGCGTAAGTGATGTATGATTTTGTAGTTTCTGGGCTAGATGTTGTCGTTATGTCATTAAGTCGGTCGTTCCAGAACTCGGCCCAGTCAGACCTGTAGTTTACCAAAATTGGTACAAATGTGTTAGCTTTGTACTGTTTTCACAGTGAGTCAGTTCCTTACATTATAATTATATCAGAACTATTAATAACATCATGCATTAATGAAGTAAAAGGCTGGACCATAGAACAAACTCCTTAAAAAAAGATTTAAAAAAAGGAATTTCTGCATTTTATGCTTTTAGATCACTTAAGTATTTTAGTTTTGATTGAAAAAAAGAAACAAGATTATATTTTTGGCTTGGTCAAACCCTTTTCTCCTTGCGCTTAAAAAGTTATTAGGTATTATATTCATTCAATACAATACAGTACATGTCCCTTGTATGCCCAAATTCCTACACCACTACATTCGGTACCCAACCATTGATGCAAGTCAAAATGCAAAATATGGCATGACCATCAATTTAAATTACTTTACAACGTACACTTTGTACTCATTTCATCAAAACACTGTTCATATTTTTAATTTTCAATCTGAGCTTAATCATTGAATTGGTCATGCATTTATGTACAGTGCATGCTTTCTTTCTATTTCAATGCAAATCTCAATTAAATTTTGACCACCTGCAAACTTCCTGTAGAACATACATGCCATCTTTACCTTTGTGTGGTGATGTTATATGTGTAGTAAGGTCTTGGCTGTGATGAGCCATCGTCATCAATCCTTCTTAGGAACGCTGGAGCGTTTTGAGAATAGTCAGGAATAATATTTTCATGCTCCACCACACACTTGCCATTCATACAGTACTGTAAGAAAAAGAAAGCACTCTTAGAATCCATCTGTCCCACAATTCCTGTTACTTCTTGAAGGTAGAATATTCCAACATTTACCTGGCCATCTCCACAAGGTGAACCTTCTGCCGCAGGTCTATAGGCTACACAGTAACCAGAGCCAGAATCAAAGCAGAAGAGTTGTGCACACACCCTATCATCTTTCTGTAATCCAAAATACAATTTTTATTTTCTTTTTTCCAAATTTTGTTGAGTATTTTCAGTTAAGTCAAGGTAACAACCATCAACTTACAAAGCATGCACTAGTTCCTCTGTCTTTGCGACATTGGGCATCTAATGTGAGGAGCTTGCCAGGTAACACTCTTGGCAATGACTCATCCTCATGAGGTGAGTTGTAAAGGCATGTTGCTGTATCACCACTGAAATGAAATTAAGTCATTTGTGAACAAGATTTGCCAGATTTAAGAGACTGGAATGCTTGCTTTTCTTGGTTGTGTTTTCTCCCTTACTTGAGAAAATGATGAAATGATGCTACAGTACATGGAGACCACTTAAATCCTTTCTCTGTGTGACGTAAATCACTCATTATATACCCATCTTCCCATCGGCATTTTTCCGCCCCTGGACCGCCAAGGTAGCTAGGAGGTGGTGACCCATCATGTACAGCACCCAACCTGTTGAATAATTTTCATATCAGTGCTCTTTGCTATCACAACAGTAAATATCTAACAGTAATTAAAATGAATTTTACATACAGATGTCCAACTTCATGGGCGGCGACAATGATACCAGAGAATCCACCAGTGTCCTCAATAATCGCCACACTGTTGACTTTCTCCAGTCGTTTGTTGACCACACATGCTCCTCCAACATATGCAAAACCTGTATAAGCACAAGTTATTTCATTAATTTAATTTTTTCATACTTGTTGCGCAACCTTCCTTTTTGGTTTTGAGGAATTCTATTTAAATTATTTATTTTGAAATAAGTTCAAGGAGCAAACTTGTGCACCACCTGAAGTGCCACAAGTCTTTTTTTTTCTTTACATTTCTGAAAGTTAGTAGAGTTGATGTGTACAGCTCGTTAAATACAGCAATGAAGTTAGCATTCCTTTCCCTTTGTTAGTAGAAAGTCGAAGTTTGGCAATTTTATGCAATGTTAGCCGACCTCATTGTCAAGATGCATTCTGTTAGTGGATGCACCCATCCCCATGCCCATTTCACATAGCTTTTCTCCACTGGTTCCTGATTTTGGGAGATGAAGTAACAGCTTACCTTTGGCTGCTGTTGTCCTCAGGCTATGAATTGAGACACTGATTTTACCTAGGTTGGTATGGTTTATAACCATCCATGTGTTATTGGACCATAGGTTGAATTAAAATTTTGTATCATTCAAGAAAAATGTGGGTTACAGAAGTCAGTCATTTAGAAGTAGTCTGATAGAAATGCGAAGCTGTCACACAAAATGGCTGTTATGTGCTATTTGCGGCTGTTCAGCAAGTATAAAATAGAAATGTCAAGAATTCTTTCTTTGTCGGGTTTGCAGTGAAAGCAACACAAATAGCTGTGAAGAACATAAAATGGAGCGAGTATGAATGAAATGTGGGGTGATTTCTTTTCTTTTTTTTCTGATGATGATGCCGACTTATGTGGTATTATGGTATTTTAAAAGTCTAATCTGCTATATGGATTTTTCTTTTTTTTTTCTGCCTGAGTAGGAAAGTACTAACCTGCTGTGCCCCTGTTGCAGGCATCATTTGGGTACTGTCTTCTGCACATATCTAATCTGCAATCACACAAGCACACCACTGGAACACCAACCCACACCTTCCTTGACCCCCCAAAATTCTCCAAATTAACATTGGTTAATGGCCCACATTATGTACAAGAATGACACTGCCATCTCACATTATAACATTGGCTGAAACATGAGTTGGGTTTGCAACTTGGTGCTACAGCCAAGTTAATTGTAGAGAACAGTGCTCTGGACTTTGACTTAAAATGCAATTGCTATTACACTACTATCAGTTGCCCTTTAAACCTGCTTTAGTGTTCAAGAAGAGTTTGGATTTAAAAAAAAAATGTTTTAATAGATAGGAAGTATCACACACCAAAGCAAAGTTTGTCGGACTTGAATATGTACATACACTAAAGGCTGCGATGGGAAGCGCATCCTGACTATGACTTTTTTTTTTCTTTAAATATTTCCTCAAGCAACTGTCTTCATTATGGTCTGCGCTTCCCAACACAACCTACCAGACCCCCATGTTAGCCCAATCCATCCCGTTGCAATCCGTTCCAATCCAATCCAATCCGTTCCGATGCAGAAAGTTGTTAGGTCTTGGCAATGGTTGCCCTGGTAGAGGCACTGCGCTCCGCGACCTACCAGCGGTGCCCTTGGTGCAGCGGCCCCCTTTGCGACGGCGACACATGTCATACCTGTCAACCACACATTATGACGCACACACACAAACACACACAGTCGACACACTGGTGTGCACTGTCGAGAAATGCTGAAAAGTGTCCGCAACTTCACAATAGGTCATCAGATTTCAAGCTAGGGTTTCAATCTTTTATAATTTAATAAATAAGGGAAACGTTTTTATTTTTAAAATCAAATTAACTGGTTAAGATTGTTTTTGTGAAGGTGCGGAATGCATTTAAAATTCTTTACATTAATAACATTGTTCCCAAGGTACTTCAAGTAACTGAGGGTGGGTTGCCTTGCTTGACAAATCAGTTGATCTGCATGCACCTGACATGGGCTTGACGACAAAACTCACAAGTGCTGAAAATTTTTCATGCCTCACCAGAACACATTGGCATACTTGCGTTCTAAAAGCTAAAAATATTCTTTTTTAGAAGAAACATTGCGTGGTTGGTGGGGAGCCTTACTTGGTGACAGCCACCGCGATGTCGTAGACGGGCAGGCGCCTCTCCCGGAACAGGTACTTCCCCATGTCCGTGAGCGCGGCGGCGGAGTCGATGGCGTCCCTCCCGACGCGGTTCCGCTCCAAGTAGGGCGTGGCGTCCCTCCCCTGTGCACAGAGAAGGCCAGCCAGGCCAGCTTAGGGCAAGTCCGAACGCGTGGATACCTAACCCCCTGCTCGTATTGTTTCAGGTTCTGCTTGAGGTCCCCCGTGGTCCCCCGCCACCAGGCCACCAGCACGTCGGCAACGCTGAGTCCTCGTAGACCGGACTTCCCCATCGACGACATTGACAGCACCACCCTTCGCGTCGGCCACGTAGACAGCGTGACCCTCACCGTCAGCGACGTAGACAGCGCAACCCTCACCGTCAGCGACGTAGACAGCACAACCCTCACCGTCAGCGACGTAGACAGCACAACCCGAGGACACCATGTCGTGCGCCGAGGCCGTGTTCAAGTACATGGTGGCGCAGAACAGGCCGTACAGCGCCACGGATGTGACCATGAACCTGGGCAACCAGCACAGCAAGGGCGCCGTGCAGAAGGCCCTGGAGCAGCTGGCGCAGCAGGGCCGCCTGCTGGAGAAGGAGTACGGCAAGCAGAAGGTGTACTGCGCGCTGCAGAGCGGCGGCGCCTCCAAGGAGACCCTGGCCAAGGAGCTGCAGGAGCTGGACGCCGCCATCGCCTCCGCCACGCAGAACCTCAACGCCGTGAACCAGCAGGTCGGTTGGTGTCGCCTCGGCTGCCTCGGCGCACGGTGGATTTGCCAGAAGACCGACGGAGGCGGCCAAAACTCTTGGCGCGTTTTGAGCTCCAGAGTCGCTGAACGGGACTTCAACCGAACGTGTGACCTCACCAATGGATTCCTCTTTCGGGGAGCAATCCATTGGCGGGGTCACACGTTCAGTTCGAGTCCCATTTAGCGACTTTGGAGCTCAAAACCCGTCTAGGATTTTGGCCGCCTGCGCCGGTCTTCTGGCCCACTGTGCGGCGTCTACATGGGCCGCTCTGGAATCCCTGTACTGATCCTGACATGTCTGCAGTTCAACGAGTCCGAGGCCGTGTACAAGGAGCTCAGCTCGGGGCCCACCACCGAGGAGGCCGAGGCCGAGGTCGCCGCCCTGGACGCGCGGCTGCAGCGCCTCCGGACCAAGCTCGCCGACCTGGCCGACAACTGCATCAGAGTGAGTACCGAGAATTTCAGCGTATTATTTATCCCGATCACATTTTCCCTTGGCTCCGCGGCCTCACACAGTGGGCCAGAAGACCGGTGGAGGCTGTCAAAATCCCGGGCGGGTTTTGAGATCCAGAGTCGCTAAATGGGACTCGAACCGAACGTGTAACCCCACCAATGGATTGCTTCTCCTCCAACGAGGGTTCCATTAGTGGGGTCACACGCTCGGTTCGAGTCCTGTTTAGCGACTCTGGAGCTCAAAACATGTCCACAGTTTTGGCAGCCGGCGCCGGTCCTCTGGCCCACTGTGCCTCGGCCAAGGTGTCTAGACCTCCAGGACTTCCCCGCTGACGGGCGCGTGCTTTTGTTCGCAGGTCAGCCCCCAGGACCGGCAGCGCATCTCGCGACAGCACGAGACCATCATGCGGGAGTACAGGAAGAGGAAGCGCATCTGCAACGAGATGGTCAACGAGATCCTGGAGGGCTACGACAAGAGCAAGAAGACCCTCCTGGAGGAGCTTGGCGTCGAGACGGACGAGGACGCCGGAGTCAAGCTGTGAAGAAGTGCTCGCTCCCGCGTGGCATTGCTTCATACAAGCTTAGGTCTCATTTATGATTAAGCCTTTCTATTATTATTATTTAAAATGAAGTTGAGAATGAATTGTTTAACTCATTCTTGTTAGATGTACGTACTTTTTATTTCAACATTATATTGTAATTAACTATATCTCTTACAAGACTGATCATTTATTTTTGTGAACTTGTTAGGAACAAAGTACATGAGGTGTTCTTCTTTTCGTTGCATATCTTCAACTGCTGTGATTTACATTTTATAAAAATTTTCTCGTGAAATATACGTGCGATGAACTTGTCAAACTTATGTCCGTTCTCTTCATTTCACCCCAACATGTCTTTTTCGGAGTGGTGGACTTCCACTACTTGTCATTTTTAACGTGGTGACTTCCACTAGTAATGTCTTTTTTAAAGTGGTGGACTTCCACTTACACGGTAAAAACGGTTCCTGGTTTTTCCAGGAACTCCCTGGAAATCTCCTATGTCTTCACCATAGGCTTTCTGGGAAAACCAGGAACCGTTTTTACCGTGTATACTGTCTTTTATAAAGTGGTGGACTTCCACTGGATTTGCCTCGTGTTCCTACGAGTCTTACCCGGGAGATGATGATGCCAGCGATGCTGATGCGTATGCGGGGACCCTTGAGCAGTTTGTACCGCAAGTCCACGCCGTTCCAGAAGGACACGAAGTATCTCTTGATTTGGACGTTGTCACCCCCGTGCAATCTGACGAGAAAAACAGGTCCGATTTTTAGCATGCGCCTGACAAGTAGGCACCCCACCCTCCACAGCCTCTGAGCTCAACCAGCGTCACGGAAGAAGTCATTTCCACAAGGAATAAAATGAGTTAAAGACCATTGGGCACCGGATATCTATTTCTAAGACCCATAGCAACGTTCCATATGAATTTCAGACAAATCTGAGATGGTCGACCATTGTCGTCGAAAAAATGTTGAAACCAATAGATAAAAGAAATGCTAGTTAAATAAAATGAGCTGAGAAAAATGATTTTTTACAGTTTTGGGTAAAAAATTTAAAATGGTCCAAATTCAAGGGTGTTCTGCTGGAGCACTCCGTAATGACTCCCGACACAATTTCGGCCCTGAAGAGTCTATTTTCAGCTAAAAACTGGTATTTGAGCGTTGCTGGCAAGGTAGGCAGCCCATCGTACACTCGTTGGCAGAGCGCGGCGCCGGTGTTACCTGTAGCCGTCGTAGTCCACGATGACAAGGATCTCGGGGTAGATGACGTAGGGTGCCTCACGCTTCACGATGGAACGCCTCGCCCTGGAGCCGCGGGCAGGGATGGAGTCGGGCTCCATGAAGGCTGTGGGGCAGCAAGACTCAGTCACTCATTCACTCACAGGCTATGAACCAAGCACAGTGGGCCAGAAGACCGGTGGAGGTGGTCAAAATTCCGGATGCGGTCGCTAAATGGGACTCGAGCCGAATGTGTGACCCCACCAATGGATTGCTGTCCGAACGAGGAATCCATTGGTGGGGTCACACGTTCGGTTCGAGTCCCATTTAGCGACTCTGGAGCTCAAAACGCGTCTAGAGTTTCGGCCGCCTCCACCGGCCTACTGGTAAATCCACTGTGCGGCGTCCTCGAGTTACGCCCAAAGTGGAATAACTTTTGCCGACAGGCGCTCCCCGGTTGCGACAGCGGCAGCGTGTATCGTCTCGGTTACCTTAACGCTGTCACTTCCCCGGCCGCCCCGACGGCGACCTTTCACGCCGACCCTTCGACGATCCCCAACAACATCGCTCTGTCTCTGTCGCACCCCGACGGCACGCCCCGTGCGTGCGAGAGAGACAGGGCGACACTGCCCTGGTGGCGCCAGCGCGGGCGGGCCGGCCAGGCCGAGGGCCAGGCGATCCCGCACGCACGCCTCGGCCGCCGATGTGACATTTCAGTGACTGGGGCCTAAAGGTTTTCCGGCACCCTGTCCACGGCGTCCCCGGCGTCCACGGCGTCCACGGCGCACGCAGCGCGCTCACTTGTGCCCTTTTAGCGCCGCTGCTGCTTGACGTTCGCTTGGAGCCGCGCTGCGTCCGCCGTGCGTCCGCCGTGCGTCACGCGAAGAGCCACGCAGCCCGTGGTCGCGCCACGCGGAGTTACGTGGGTGTGAGCTCAGCCATGGCGAAGCGCGAAGCGCGCAGGGGGTTCACCTCGTCCCTCAGCACGGCGTTCTCGACGCTCTGTCTCTCTCGCACTCGTGGGGCGCCCCGTAAGGGCGCGAGAGAGACGGGGGACTCTCGGAGTCAGCGTGCAGGCCGGGCACCTTTAAGCAGCCTTTGCTGGAACTAGGGCAAGCAGCAGCTAGCAGCAGCGAGTCGGCACAGTCCAGCCAAGGCGAGCCAAGGAGTGCGGAGGCGGGGAGGATGCGTCTGACCCATCCCATCCCATCCCACACTATCGCATCCCAGGCCTTGCTGCGCCCCGAGACCGTCCAAGAGAACGCGTCCAGAGCGGAGACCTCAACGCGCCGCGATACGGGTTGCGATTGCAAGGCCTGGCGGGCTGGCTCTCTCGCACCCCCTGGGCGCGCCCCACGAGTGCGAGAGAGACAGAGCGACTGGCTTGCCCGGAGGACGGGGCGAAGAAGCACGTCGCACGCGGCACGCGGCCGCGCATTTAAAACAGTCTGAGATAACCGACGTCCACGTTTCAGGTGCACCCGTCCGGTCGTCTCGTCGCTCTGTCTCTCTCGCACCCTCCAGGGACGTCCCATGAGTGCGAGGGAGAGAGAGAGAGAGAGAGAGAGAGACCTCCCACTCGGAATCAGCCTCCAGAAAGTCGCTGCCCGAGATGCATCTCAGCACACCCATCCTAAGAGGAGTTTTCGCCGCTGCGTCTCTCTCGCACTACAGGTGCACCCTGTCAGTGCGGGGGAGACAGAGCGACGAAAACGACTTAAGGAATGAGTCTACAGGCTGCTGCGCGGAACCCCCAACATTTTGTCCTTTCTGGTGTAGGTCTTTTAGCAGTGGTGCCTCTCCCCTGCAGTCCGCGGCATCCTCTCCAACTCCTCTTATGCTGATAGGCGCTAGGCGCTCCACATACCGGTCAGCGCGGCGAGCGCAGAGCACAGCAAGGTGGCGCGGATGATGTAACCCCCCCCCCCCCCCACCGAGCACCGCACCCATCGCACCGCATCGCACCGCATCGCGCCGAGAACCCTGGCGGTGCCGAGCGTTACTAGAAACTAGAGCAAGCACTCCGGACATTTAGGAGGACTTGGCTTGCAATCCGGATGAAAAAAAATCTTGACGCCGCGGCCGGGAGTCGAACCGCAGTCCCCAGGGTGGGGAGCGACGATTTAACGATCTCGGCCACCACCGTTCCCGATGCTCACCGTAGTCGCTGAGGTCGGCGTGCACGTGGTCCGCGTCGCTGCCGGCGCGCTTGAACACGATGTGCGCATGGTGCTCGGCCGCGCGGCGTAACCGGCGCCGGCCCTGCCGCACGTCGGCGTCGCCGTCGGCGTCCTCGTACCGCACGTCACCGTTCGAGTCCTTGCCGAGCGGGAAGCCGCGCACCACCTCGTCCTGCGAGGCGTCCTCGTCGTCCAGGAACATCTCGTCGTCGGGGTCCTGGTGCTTGGGCCTGGCCAGGTGCTGGCGCACGGACGCGGGCACCGGCTTCACCACCAGGTCGTGGCCGATGGTGCCCTCCTGGAACAGGGAAAGAAAGAGTAAGCGCGTTGCACAGCAGACTGATTCCGAGAGTCGTTTTCGTCGCTGTGTCTCACTCACACCTACAGGGGACGCCGCACGAGTGCGAGAGAGACACAGCGACGAAAACGACTCAGCGCGGAGCGGCGTGGCGTGGTCAGGGCCGCCTGGTTCAGTCATCTTTGCGGCGGCTGCGCGCGAGGCGGCCGCGCGGCCAGTCCGGGCAGTCCGGGCCAGTCCGGCCGGGGCGCATCGGACTGCCTCGGACGCAGCGAGTCCTAAAATGTTAAACCGCCTTGTAGTAATCCAGTAAGGGCAGTGGGTCGAACAGGTCGAACGCCCCGGCGGCCCGGCACCGCGCCGGCACGGCACCAGCGTGACTCCAGCGACCCGCGCCTCCTCAGACCGTTCTCTGTCTCGCTCGCGCGCACGCGGGACGGCCCACGAGTGCGAGAGAGACAGAGCGACGAAAACGACTCTCGGAATCAGTCTACGGCACCGCAACGCCGGCACGCCGGCCGCGCCGGCGGCAACAGTCACGTTCTTATCAGACCATATAGCGCGTCCGTGCTAACCTGACCCGCGCCGCTCCCGAAACCGAGTCTAACAGTTCGCGCCTTCTAGGGCCTCGAAGGGCGGGGCCTCACACTCATTCATTAACTAACGGGGCTCCCGTGGCGCGTTTAGGCTGCCGATTGGCTGTCGGCCAGCAGACTGATTCCAAGAGTCGGTTTCGTCGCTCTGTCTCTCTCGCACCTGTACGGGACGCCCATGAGTGCGAGAGAGACAGAGCGACGACTCTCGGAATCAGTCTGCGGAGTGCAGAGCGCGGCGCCCTAAACGGAGAGGAGGCTAGTGGGTTCGGTTCGGGGCGCCGCTTGGCGCTTGCCGCTTGGCACACGCCGCCGACGGCCTTGACACCCTCAGCGCGCTCAGCCTGCTCAGCGCGCTCAGCACAAAGCGGGCCGCCAGGGCGGCAGGCACCGCCGGCACGGCCGGGACGGGCAGGGTCAAGGGAGTCTCGGGCTCGCCGAACAACGCCACGCGCGCCGCGGCCACACTTGCAGCACCGAGGCATGGCCCGCCCCACCCCGCCCCGCCCCGCCCCGCCCCGCCCTGACAAATGAATGGATGGATGGCGCTCGTTTTCCATGAGAGCCGCCACCGCCACCGCCGGCCACAGGCAACAAGAGGCAACTGCTTGGAGGCAAGGACGATCACTCACTGCGAGTGACATCACCCGCCAGAGTCCACGGGGCACGGCGACTACACTGCGGAAGGTGCGGCCGGTCCCCCGCACCACCGCGTCGTCCAGGAGGCCCCGGACACTTCCGAAGCGCACAGTGGGCCAGAAGACCGGCGCAGGCGGCCAAAACGCGCTAGACGCGTTTTGAGCTCCAGAGTCGCTAAAAAGTACTCGAGCCGAACGTGTGTGGCCCCACCAATGGATTTCTCGTCCGGAGAGCAATCCATTGGTGGGGTAACACGCTCGGTTCGAGTACTTTTTAGCGACTCAAACCGCGTCAAGAGTTTTGGCCGCCTGCGCCGGTGTTCTGGCCCACTGTGCAGCGGCGTCGTCACGCCGTCTCTCTCGCACCCGTGGGGCGTTCCAGAGGGGAGCGAGAGAGACAGCGCGACAATGCAGGGCGGGCAGGACGGGGCGCCCTTACAGGCGAGGGGGAGTGGGGCGGCGCTCCAGATCACTGCAGGCACACTGCAGGAATAGTTGCAGCGCCAAGGACGCGGCTGACGCGGCGTGCACCACACTGCACACAGCTGCCACACTTACAGTGCGCTGCCACGCCTGCGCGCTCCTCGCCGCCACCGTCACCGCCACGCAGATGGCCGCACCTGCCGCGCGCCGCCGCGCTCCCGAACGGCGCGTCGTTCCGTCTCTCTCGCACCCCTGCGCCCCTGGGCGCCCCGCGAGTGCGAGAGAGACGGAGCGCACTCTTCGGACGCATGGGGGAGCTGCAGCGCGCTCTGCCCTTTTACACCCGGATGCCACGACGTGGTACCCTCCTCATTACTGTCAGCACACACCCTTCTACAGCGGGGACACACGCACACTAACACGCACGCGCGCACACACACACACACACACGCACACTAACACGCACACACACACACACACTCACACACACTGACACACACAAACACTTACACGCCCACAGACGACGGTGCGCGCTGTGAGCAAACGGGGCGCTTTGGGGCCGAAAAAGGGAGGCGGACACACTCACCAGGAGGTACGAGCCGTCGGGGTCCCGGTGCAGCAGGATGGCGGCCTGGCTGTCCTCGTCCTGGAAGATCTCCCCGATGTGCTCGCCGTCCTGGAAATAACGAAGAGAGCGATGTGTCAACAAACCATAACACGACACTAACTGCAACATCAACGCCCACAACCACGACAATCGCAGTTTTGTCTATTTCGTTGTGATCTGTCTCTGTCGCACCTGTGAGGAGGTCCTTTAGAATGCCGGAGAAAGAGAGAGAGAGGGGGGTGTCTTCGGAATCGCTCGGCGGACAAGGCGGCGGACAACACGGAAAGCAGTGTGGCAGGTCGTTTGGCTGCTGGCGACTAATTTGCCAATTTGACGGATAAAAGTGTATCTGCGGCTTCGGGCGGCTGACCGCACTTCCCGCTGTCGTTGCCGTCACAGCGTCGCAGCCGAGGCGCAAGTCTATTTCCAGCTCCACTGACTCACGCCGCGTGTGTGTCCACGGCCGAAATTGGCCCCGGTGGGACTCGAACCCGCGCCGTCAGCGTCTCTTCCGCGCACGCAGCGAGCAGAGTGGTCTCGTTCGCAGCAGAATACTGATTCCGAGAGTCCTTGTCGTCGCTCTGTCACAGTCGCACCCGAAGGCGCCGCGCTATGAGTGCGAGAGAGACAGACCGATGAAAACGACTCTCGGCATCAGGACGAGTGGGTGCGCCGTGTGAGGTGTCGCTACGTGCCTTATAAAGGATCTGCTCCGCTCCTTCGGGATCTCCTTCGGGATCCCCTTCGGGATGATCCAGCACGCTCGGCCTTGGCGTCCGTTCCCAAGCAATCCCCGACCCATCCCGTTTTAACCACTGCAGCCGAGCCCCGCGGCACCGCGGCACTCTAAAAACGCGCGAGCAAAGTTATGCGCTGCTTGTGCTGCTCCCTGCAGAGCTGCAGCAGAATGATTCCGAGAGTCGTCGCTCTGTCTCTCTCGCACCCATAAGAACGCCCCATGAGTGCAAGAGAGACAGAGCAACGAGGAACGACTCTCAGGCTGCAGAGCAAGCTCTCGCACAATGGTGGCCACACCTCCCACGCGTTTGGATGAGCACGCCGTCGTGGAGGCAGCCGCCGTTGCTCAGTGGGCCAGAAGACCGGTGGAGGCGGTCGAAGCTCTAGACGCATTTTGCGCTCCAGAGTCGCTAAATGGGACTCGAACAAATCGTGTGACCCCACCAATGGATTGGTCTCCGAACGAGGAATCCATTGGTGGGGTCACATGCACGGTTCGAGTCCGGGATTTGGACCGCCTCCACCGGCCTTCTGGCCCACTGTGCGTTGGAGTCGGGCGCCTTGCTCGGCGAGGGCAGGCGAGGGTTGCGTGCCGCCCTCCTATAAGGAGGCGCCCATCGACGGCGTGCCCCAGTTTCCTCAGTGCGATACCGCCAGGCCGGCAGGCCGCGCGCCGCACTCGGACAGGCCGCCCCGCCGCCGACGCGGGCCGCCAACGCCGACGTCAGTCAGCCGTCACCCCGGTGGATTCCGAACGCACAGCCTGGCCGAGCCGAGCCGAGCCGAAAGGGCGCACGACGGTGGTCACAAGCGGTCAAAGAGATGGCCTGCAGACTGATTCCGAGAGTCGCTTTCGTCGCTCCGCCTCGCTCCCACCAACACGGGACGCCCCATGAGTGCCAGAGAGACAGAGAGACAGAGCGACGAAAACGGCTCTCGGAATCAGTCTGCAGGCTGCAGGCCGCCTCTTTGCAGGCGGTCGAAGCTGTCAGAGGCGGCGCATTTGCGTGCCGTTCTGCGGCTGCTTGTCCCCGCAGTCGCCTCGCCAGCTTCGCCCCTCCCCCACCACACTGTACTCCAGATTCCGCCCAGAGATGCTATCCTTCGCCGTGTCGCAATCATCGGTAATGAGACCGCTCGGCGCAGCTCGGCGCTGCCAACGACGCGGGGCGACGCGGTGCGTCCCCGCAGACTCATTCCGCGCCGTCTCTCTCGCACTCACGGGGCGTCCCGTAGGGATGCGAGAGAGACAGAGCGACGACTCTCGGAATCAGTCTGCAGCATCGCCGTCGACGCCGACCGCGGGGGCGGCGCGGCTCGCACTGCGCGCACTGCGGCGGGCAGGTGGGAAAGAAGCTGGTGCGTACGCTGCAGCCTGCAGCTTGGATTCGCTGGGCCGCGTTCGTCGCGCTGTCTCTCTCGCACCTGTGCGTCACGTCTCATGAGTGCGAGAGAGGCAGCCCTCGCGGCCCTCGGAATCCACAGCGGACACCGCACCGCCAGGCGGCGCGGCGTCGTCGGCGGCGGCGGGGAGCGCCGTGGCGGTAGGCAGCCCGTCGTGCGGCGCGGCCCGCCGGGACAGCTGCGTCGCCCCTACGGAGAGCTGAGGGGAGGGGAGGGGAGGGAAGGGCAGGAGAGGGGAGGGGAGGGAGAGCAAGGCCGTTGGGCCGCCACGCCGCGCCACGCCGCGCCACGCCGTCCGGGGCGTAACAGCTGAGAGTGGCCACTCCGCCACAAGGCTGAACCCGCAGCGCGGCCCGCAGCCAGCAGCCAGCGGCACCCACTGCCTGCACCGCGGTGGCCGCTGCGCCGCCAGGAGTCTCTCTCGCACTCATGGGGCGCCCCGTGTAGGTGTGAGAGAGACAGGGTGACGAGAACGACTCTCGGAAGCAGTCTGCAGTCAGCTGCAGCACACAGTGGGTCAGAAGACCGGCGAAGGCCTGGACGCGTTTTGAGCTCCCGAGTGACTGGAACCGAAAACGTGCGACCCCACCAATGGATTCCTCGTTCGGAGAGCAATCCATTGGTGGGGTCACACACGTTCGGTTCGAGTTCCATTTAGCGACCCTGGAGGTCAAAAGCCGTCCGGGACTTCGACCGCCTCCACCGGTCTTCTGGCCCACTGTGTGGCGGCGCGCATCCTTGCAACACGTCGTCCACGGCGACGACGCGGAAAGACTAAGGACGCGTGACGGCGCCGTTTTGACGAAAGGTCCGAGAGCAAAACGAAGAGCCGCCGCCGCCGACACGTTCGATACAACGACGACGACGACGTCGTCCAGGAAGCTCGCGCGGGGGACGTCACGAACTGGGTCATCCAGCACACACCACACCGTGCGGCATGGCGGCGTGGCGGCGTGCGCGCGGGCCACGCGGAGACTTGGGGGGTGGGGGTTCGAAACGAGCCAACAATGAACGTCGCAGCGCCGCAGCGCCGCAGCGGGGCGTCGCCGTTGTTCAAAGAGTCGCTCGGCGCAGCGAACATGCGAGTCACCCCGCTTCGCATGCTTCGTACCTGAATCTAGGTTACCGGGGTAGCCGAGATCGTAGAGGCGTCGATCGCCAACCCTCGGGTCTGCGGTTCAAGTCGCAGCGGCGCCGTTTTCGTTTTGTGGAAAACTTTCGGCTCTGTTTTCATTTTTCATACTGGTTTCGAACGAAGTTGAAATTCAGAAGGCTTAGTAATTGGCGGAGAGAATTGCTGCGATTGAGTCACACGGCTTGACCGCGAGCTGGTTTAATAGCTCAGTCTCTCGACGGGGAGGAGAGGAGAGGGGAGGGGGAGGGGGAGGGGAGAGAGAGAGGGAGAGAGAGAGAGAGAGAGAGAGAGAGAGGCGCGGATGGGACGGGCCTTTGCATGCGTCTGTCTCTGTCTGTCTCGGTCTCGCCAAGCTTCCGCGTTTCCCACGTGGTCCACGTGTGTGCAGTGGCGCGGACGCGCGCGGACGCCGTGCACTTGGGCTGGGTCGACGCTCCACGCGGCACGGCACGGCACGGCGCTATTCTGACCTTGCGCACGCAGGATGGCAAACGGCACGTGTGCTTCATTATTCGAAGGCTCAAACTAGCCGGGATTATCAGCAGACAGAGTCCGAGAGTCGTTTTCGTCGCTCCGTCTCTCTCGCACCTGTGCGGGACGGCCCATGAGTGCGAGACAGACAGAGCTACGAAACCGACTTTCGGTATCAGTCTGCAGTGCAGTGGTACCAACGCACTAATCCATCCTTCTGTGCCCCCAGCGAGAAGAGTAGAGCGTTACGGCCAGGAACCCGGACGCGCTTTGAGCTCTATAGTCGCTCAATGGGACTCACAACCGAACGTGTGACCGCACCAATGGATTGCTCTCTGAACGAGGAATCCATTGGTGGGGTCACACGGTCGGTTCGAGTCCAGCTTAGCGACTCTGGAGCTCAAAGCGCGTCTAGAGTTTTGGCCGCCTCCGCCGGCCTTCTGGCCCACTGTGCGGCGCGGTTTTATCGGTCACATCCTCTGGTTTGGCCACCCGTCCGTGTTGGGGTTCTTCGGGCCGCGCTGGCGGTAGCCCCGCCGCCTGCAGGTTGAGTCCTACAGTGGAGGGGGCGTTTCGCGTTTCGCCACCGCCGACTTGGCAGTGCGGCAGTGCCCGGCAGTGCCACGCTGTGGAAACACCCGGTTATGAGAATTAATTTGACTTGGCTCCATTGGCAGCACTGCACTGCAAGGGACTGCACACACGCTCGCCATTGTCAGCTCGCTCTGTCCCTCTCGCACTCATGGGGCGTCCCCGCAAGGCCGCGGGGGAGCGAGAGAGACAGAGAACGAGGCGCGGCAGGACAATGGGTGCAGCCCGATCGCCAGCAAAGCGAGCAAAGCGCTCCAAAGTGGGCTCCGGTCGGACACCGCGGACACCGCCTTGGAGGAGACGCTGACTTCCGCGAGAGCGACACGACACCGTGATTGTGAGGATGACCCGGCCATCCGTGCAACAGTCACAGTCCAGTTTTTATGCAATTGTCCGGAACCGTGCCGAGCCGGCACTGCAGACGGATTCCGGGAGTCGAACGTGTGACCCCGCCAATGGGTTCCTCGTTCGGAGAGACAACCAATTGGTGGGGTCACACGTTAGGTTCGAGTGGACTGTGGAGCTCAAAACGCGCGTCTAGAGTTTTGGTCGCCTGCGCCGGTCTTCTGGCCCACTGTGTTTGCACAATGGTCGCCGGTACTAAGTCACGCTGGGCATGCCGACGGCGTCCTTCACCTCCACACTGCACTTGTCAATGAGCTCCCAGCCGCCGGCCGGCCGGGCCGCGCACCCTGCCTAGCCAGACCGGACGGGTTGACGCGGGGCGCGGCGGCCAGGTTGTCGAATCCCGGTCTGATTCAGTCATCGAATAGGACCGGCTCGGCTAGGCCGGCCGCCTGCGCCGCCTGGCAGGCCCGACGGCGACGTTGTGCAACGGTGGCCGTTCGGCCGTTCGGCCGGCGACGACGGCGAGGTGACGGCGGCAGCGGGTCCGAGTCTCATTCATTCTGGCCGGGCAGAGCGCCGTGCTGGGTAGGCAGTCCCGCCGCGCTCGGCTGTCCGCCGGGCCTCGCCACGCCACCAGAAGACCGGCGAATGCGGCCGAAATCCCGGACGCGTTTCGAGCACCAGAGTCGCTAAATGGGACTCGAACCGACCGTGTGACCCCACCAATGGATTGCTCTCCGAACGAGGAATCCATTGGTGGGGTCATACGCACGGTTCGAGTCCTGTTTAGCGACTCTGGAGCTCAAAACGCGTCCGGCGTTTTGGCCGCCGGCGCCGGTCTTCTGGCCAATTCACTGTGCGCCCGCGTCGCTGGGCCGGGATGTGCCGGTCCACTTGCCTGGCGCTTCCTTCCTCCGAGTCCTTTGTGTCCTCCTCGCCGCCCTGCTCCGCCAGCCCCGCTTCCATCACGTATTACATAGCCTGCTTGTCCTCCTCCTGATCCTCCTCTTGGGCCTCATTTACATACGAGTGTCCGTGCACTTTCACTAGTTCCGCGCCGAGTGGAGGCCTTCGGGACGGCGGCGGCGCGGGCGTGGGGGTGGGGGAAGGGGAAGGGGGGGATGGGGCATTACGCTATAGCGCACCTGTTGCATTGCCTGAGTTGTCTTTCTCTTCGTCTCCGACCGGCCTCAGCCTGCCAGCCTGCCCTGCAGACTGACTCCGAGAGGCGTTCTCGTCGCTCTGTCTCTCTCGCACCCTCAGGGCGTTCCGTGTAGGTGCGAGGGACACAGCAAGGACTCTCGGAATCAGTCTGCTGCCGAGCCGCCGAAGACCTCCCGGCAACAACACGAACAACAACACCTCTTGACAAAAGGCCCAATTCGTTGGCTGTCCGTTTCGATATCGCGGCGTCGATTGGTTGTCCGAATCCAGGCCGCCACACCCACGCCCAAAACAATAACCGTCGCGCCGTCTCTCTCTCTCTCTCTCTCTCTCTCTCTCTCTCTCTCTCTCTCTCTCTCTCTCTCTCTCTCTCTCTCACCCTGGCGGGCCGGCCCACGCGTGCGAGAGAGACAGTGCGGCCCGGTGATAACATCGGCCGTAACGTGGCGATGGATGATGTATCGGCTAATCCAATCCTTCTTTTGTTTCGTAACGTTGCGTCGTCGCCGTCGAACTAACTAGTATCAGCGTTCGGACTTGCTGCAAATCGGGGCACGGCCCGCACGGGGCGCGACGAAAACGGTGCGCCGACGCGAGCCTCTCGCCCCCCTCTCTCTCTCTTTCCAGTGTCGGATACAGAGACAGCCTGAGGGAGGGGTAAGGAAGCACTTTGTGACTTCCTACAGGGGCAGAGTGTGTCTTTTCGCCTACCTTTCGGGCGGCTATCTAGGGGTCAAGGAGAGTCAATTGGCCTCTCGCGCCTGCCTCTGCCTGCCTCCCTCCCTCCCTCCCTGTGGCTGGCGGTACTCACGTGGTGCAGCTCGGTGTAGTCCACGTCGGTGTCGTTGGCCTGGTCGGCGACGAACACGCGCAGGTCCTTGTTGAGCAGGCCCTGGGCGGGCCGCAGCCGCAGCTGGTGCTGGCGGCCGAACGCCGAGAGCTGCACGACGCGCGCCACGTCGCCGCCGTCCTCCCCGCCGACGCCGTCCTCCGGCGCCGCGGTCGTCGTCGACGTGGTGGTCGTGGAGCCGCCGCCACCGCCGCCGCCGCCCGGCGAGGCCCCTCGCGCGGGCAGCCTGGACGTCACCCGCACCACCTCGTACTCCGGCACTGCAACACCGACCAGATTAGCACGTGTCTCCGTGGCCGCGTGGGCGGAAGCGCGGATTTCGAACAGCAAGGTTCCGCGTTCAAGTACCGACTAAGTCCTTATTTCACGCAAATTCGTCGTTTTTTTTGGGGGGGGGGGGCGAGATTCGAGCTGTAAATTATTTAGTGTGTTAAGTGAAGAGTAAATACAAATTCAAATGCGTTCTTTTAAATACATTTTTTTTAGAGTGACTGTGCGTTTCCTTTAGGGGCCCCGCGGCCTCCAGAGAGCGGCGCGGCCGCGGCGAATGAACTTGACAAACGGAACCGCCGCTTCTGATTGGCGGATTGTTGTCTGGCCTTTAATTAGCACCTATCCTCCGACCAATGGCAACACTGTAAAAAAATAAAAACTCCGCACTTTTGTACGGAAAATATACAGAAGAATAAAGTACGGAGGTGCGGAAAAAAGAAGGGAACGTCCGTACTTGTATCATATGAACTCAAGTAAACGGGTACGGAATAAAACAGGATAGAAGTTTCGGAGTTTGTCGGGTACAGACGCACAGTAGGCCAGAAGACCGGTGGAGGCGGTCAAAATCCCGGAAGGGTTTTGAGCTCCAGAGTCGCTAAATGGGATTCAAACCGAACGTGTGACCCCACCAATGGATTGCTCTCCGAACGAGGAATAATCTATTGGAGGGGGTCACAGGTTCGGTTCGAGTCCTGTTCAGCGACTCTGAAGCTCAAAATTGGCCACCTGCGCTTGTCTTCTGGCCCACTGTGAGACGGCCCAGGCAAATTGTCGGCCAGGGTTTGTTCCTAATTTTTTCTATACTTTTTCTCTGCCCGCACAAGGCCGTCGGAGGCTGCAGAGGGCGCTGCTTGTTTTGACAAGGCGGTGAGGCGCGGCCGCGATCCAGGGCCTTCTCGGAAATCAAACACGGGCCGGCCGGGCCAGACCGTCGGCCAGGCCGTTTGCTCGGTTTGCTCTCCAAACAGCGGAACACTTTAGCTAAAATCACAGAGGGAACCTGCTTACCCTCATCATGACGCTCAACCTGGAACAGCTGTCTTAGGTCGTCCACGCTCATGTGCCGGTGAATCTGGAAAAGAAAAGAGAGAAAAACGGTTAGGAAACTCGTGAGTGAGTGAGATGTGTGCACGATAGTGCCTTTCTTCACCTTGGGCACGCCGGGGTAATTTGAGTACGTTCGAGACACTTTCGCCACGGAGCCATAATCTGCTAACGCCACAGACACGACTCTCTGTATGACGTCCACCCGTCGTGTGAGTGTGTGTGTGTGTGTGTGTGTGTGACAGTGCAGTGCGTGCGACGGAGCGCGCAATGTGAAAACCGAAGACTCAATGCATGCAACTCTTCCAAAGCAGAAGAAAAAAAAATCCGGCTATGAAGCTGAAATGTTTCGGCGTCTTCGGGTTAGCCGGGTTAGCCATAACCGGCCGTAACTCTTGGAAAGACATGTCTGCGTAAAGTGTGTACCCTCCTACGCACACACAGACACACACACAAGCACACACTCGTAGTGTTTTGTCGGGCCGGGCGGCGGGACTTGCGCAAAACAGGCAGACATGGTTCGGCCAGACGAGTTCAATTAAGAGGCGTACGGCCTGCACACTGATTCCGAGAGCCGCTTTCGTCGCTCTGTCTCTCTCGCACCCATAAGGGACGCCCCGTGAGTGCGAGGGAGACAGAGCGACGAAAACAACTCTCGGAATCAGTCTGCAGCGCGGACTGGTCGGCGATCACCCTGTTCAACAACGCCGCATCGCCAACACAATGAACCAGCCGACATTCAACTTGCAATACCCACAGTCTACAATAAATATTTTTTATTGCAATGAATTCATTTAGACATGGAGTATTGAGCTATAGCTACTTCCCAATTTTTGCAATCAAGGAACCTCCCGTCGAAATTTTTATTGCAATATCTTTGCGAAAACAGTGCGATAAAAGGCTCAATTATCGCAGAAATTAAGTGAAGCCTGCCTACTTCAAAATGTTGCAATAACTAAATTGTTGCGCCATTCATGCGACGCATTGTGGGTATAATGAAAAACCTAGTAAAAAAAAGACAAGTTTTCCCGCAAAATTTTGTAGTAAAAGTGTTGCAAAAATGGGGGCGCTGCGCTGAGAGGTCGCAAACGGCTAAATCCAAAACAGTCGCTCTGTCTCTCTCGCACTGCCGACGGTGGCCGACGGCGAAAGGGAGAGAGACAGAGCGACGAAGGCGGCGCCTCGGAAGCGGCCGGCAGGTGTGAGATAAGAACAGCAATTACAGACGCGAGTGCTGCGAGTGCTGCCAGCCAGCGGCACACTGTTTATCTTACTTTTAATAAGTTTTCATTTCGATTTTCGCGAGGCGGTGCCGCGGTGCCCGGCCGGTTTCGACAGGGTGTTGACCAGGAAGGCGGCTCGCCACCCCACTGCGATAAGAGCCGGCGTCATGTCACCCGCAGCAGCGCTCCCGCAGACTGACTCCGAGAGTCGTCGCTCTGTCTCTCTCGCACTCAGGGGGCGGGCCGTGTGGGTGCGAGAGGGACGGAGCGACGAAAACGGCTCTCGGAATCAGTCTGCTGCTTGATAGCCAAATGAGCGAACGGCCACCGTCTTGCTGCACCCTCATTCATTCCCTGTCTCTCTCGCGCCCGTACGGGACGCCGCATGAGTGCGAGAGGGACAGCGCGACGAAAAGGACTCTGAGTCTGCAGGCCGGCGGGCGCTTATGCCTTCCGCGAGAGGGCGCGGTGGTTTCGCCATGGGTGTGCCGTGCACCCGCACCCTCCCTGTGTGGCGCCTTTTAGCAGTGTAGCGAGACGAAGGAAGGCGCTTGCTTGATCTATTTCTAGTGGCGGGGCCAGGAACTGGTCCAGAATGCAAACACGGGATGACTGCCGGGGCGTGGAAGAGAGAGAGAGGGAGAGAAAGAGAGAGAGAGAGGCGCGAAGAAAACAGGTGTATGAGTACGCATGTTCAAAGAGGACGGGTAGTCGAGTGGCCAGGCGGGCAGCCAGGATGCTCCTCCAGGAAACAATGGAAATATCCATCCGCGCGCGCAGAAGGTGCAGGAGGCGCTGGAGGCGCACAGGCATATCATTAAAAGGAGACGGTACGGCCATCTAGATAGGGCCCTTCTCTTTGTATGCCGCTTCCGTGCCGCGCTAATCAAAACACACGTGGACGCTGATGACAGACGGTGTTGATGAGGATGAGGGCGGCCGGCACCGCCCCCGCCGCCCCCGGGACTTCCTGGGCGGCCAGGATGCGCCGCCGGGACGCGACCGGTCCCGCGCTCTGTCGCTCTGTCTCTCTCGCACTCGTGGGGTGCCCCGACAGAGAGAAAGAGAGACAGAGCGACGCTGCAACGCAAAGAGGACGCGGAAGCAGAGCGACTTGCAGTGCAGTGGATTGTCCGGCGTCGCGGAATGCAGGAATGCGAGGGGGCGGGGCCTTCCTGTCATTCCGGGAGTCGTTTTCGTCGCTCTGTCTCTCTCGCGCCCATACCGGACGCCCGGTGAGTGCGAGAGAGACAGAGCGACGACTCTCGGAATCAGTCTGCAAGAATCCACTCGTCGGCACTCGGGAAATGGGCGACGCGATGCGTTGGCCGACAAGCTCGCCCAGAAAAAAAGGACGCTTCGCCACACTGGTCATCCGCGCGGTGGTACTTGCAGTGTGGTGAGTTGAGCACACTCTAACATGTGTGGCATTCGTACACAACAGCGTATCTACCGTGGGGTTCCCTATGAAGACACGTTGTTCTGGCAGATCACTCAAATGTCTTTATGGTAAAAGGCTGCATCACACCAAAAATTATGTACAAAACTACAAAGAAAAAAAAATTCAACAATGAATTTTCGAAAGGTAAGATGCGAATTCAGCTGCGCCGCCAAAATAAAGGCAATTTTGACCGTAAAGACTTTGAGAGTGCAGTCCGGTGTGGAAGAACTGACCAGTCGCGGGACCGCGGGGCTCCGAATGCTAATCGGACGAAAAACCCTCGGCGGGTCATCCATTTGGCCCGACAGGACACGTTACTTCGGCCTGCTGCGTGCGAGTTGACACGAAAAAAAAAATAACAAGCGAGAAAACAAAATTAAAAAAAGTCAGAGGGCAGTTACCTTGGGTTCAGCAAACTTCAGTTCATCAAAAATTTAATTTTTTGATGTTTTGACTTTTTTTACTGTCGCCCAGGGATCGAAAACGAGGCTCGACTTAAAGACAGACGGCAAATGTGTTTTTTTTCTTCAAGTGTGGTTGAACTCTGGTCTAAGAATACCGGCTCAACTAGGCATGACACGCAACGGCCGTAGCGGCGGAGGAGGCTACTGCAAACTCCAGGGACTCCAGGCTGGAGACTTAATTTTCCGAACGGGCAAATACCTGGAAAGTCACATTGCTGTTCCAAGTTCCATGGAAATCTAAAATAAATTCGTGAGATCTGGTCGGACGAGGTGAAGTGGCGTAACATTGCCACGACTTTTTCGAGAGTTTGGGGCGCAGCCCGGCAGTCTGGCACTTCCCCGCGACACTAGCGCCGCCCGGACTACGAATCGGACTGATTCCGAGAGTCGCTTTCGTCGCTCTGTCTCTTTCGCACCGACACGGGACGGGCCACGAGTGCGAGAGAGACAGAGCGACGACTCTCAGTGTGCCGGTCGGCCTCACTGCTGTTTCCATTGCGATCACGCAGAGTAAGCGCAGAGGGGGGCGCCGGTTTTTGTATGCGCGCGACGGGCCGGGATCGTGTCAACCTGGAAAGTCCACCGCGAAAAAGTGGCGCCCTGTGTCTGTGTGAGTGTCTGTGTGTCTGTGTGAGTGTCTGAGCGTCTGTGTGAGTGTCTGAGCCTCTGTGTGAGTGTCTGCGCCTCTGTGTGAGTGTCTGCGCGTCTGTATGAGTGTCTTGAGGGTCTGTGTGAGTGTCTTCGTGTCTGTGTGTCTATGTGTCTGTGCGAGTGTCTGCGCGTCTGTGTGAGCGTGTCCATGTGTGCGTGCGTCCCATTCAGGCTGCCGGCTCATTTACGCACTCTCGCCTTGTTGTTATTCCGCGCTGGCTCTGACATTTACAATTCTCTGCGAAACCGAAACTCTGTCGCAACCACCCTCTCGCACGGCAGTGTTGCCGCCCCGTCAAAATCCATCAGCAGTGTTGCCAACTGCATGGATCAGGACGAACATGAATGGGGCGTAGCGCCTCTGCCACTGCCCCACAGTGGGCCAGAAGACCGGTGTAGTAGGCGGCCAGACGCGTTTTGAGCTCCTGAGTCGCTAAATGGGACTCGAACTGAACGTGTGACCCCACCAATGGATTGCTCTCCGCACGAGGAATCCATTGGTGGGGGCACACGGTTAGTTCGAGGCCTGCTTAGCGACTGTGGAGCTCAAAACGCGTCAAGTGTTTAGCCGCCAGCAAGCGCCTGCCAGGCTCGGGGTAGGCCAGCCCGCTGGACACGCATGCCGCGCGGTTGCCTACCCCCGCGTGTTGCAGGGGCTCGTCTACAGTTTTGGGCGCCTGCACCGGTCTTCTGGCCCCATCTGGCCCACTGTGCGTCGGTATAGAATGGCTTATAGAATCGCCAGGGTCGTGCTTTTGTAGACAGCACTGCATATCTCTCTCTGTGCGGCGGGTGGCAACACTGGGCGCTGAACCTCGGCGCGCGTGCGACCCGGCCCGGCCCGGCCCGGCCCGCTACGTGTGTGGCGATTATTTCTCGGTTTATGACCTGTTTGGATGCTCTTTGGACCTCAGCGGGCTGATTCCGAAGCGGCGCTCCGTCTCTCTCACTCTCGTGGGGCGTTCCCATGGGCGTGCGAGAAAGAGAGAGACAGTGGCGTTTCGGAATCAGCCCGTGAGCGCGCGCCCAAAGCCAGGTGCAACCCGGCCACGCCAGTCAGGATTTCTCAGGGCCGGGCCCGGCGCACAGTGGGCCAGAAGACCGGTGGAGGCGGCTAAAACTCTAGACGCGTTCTGAGCTCCAGAGTCGCTAAACAGGCCTCGGACTAAGCGTGTGACCCCGCCAATGGATTCCTCGTGCGGAGAGCAACCCAATAGTGGGGGGTCACACGCTCGGTTCGAGTCCCATTTAGCGTCTCTGGAGCTCAAAACGCGTCTAGAGTTTCGGCCGCCTCCGCCGGTCTTCTGGCCCACTGCGCGGTGCCGGGGACGAGTGAGAGAAGCGCCAGAAAAAGGCGGGGGCCGCCGAGGCGAGCAAAGCGCGGCAAAGCGTGAGGAATCAAGTGGCCGACGAGGGGACGCCTTGCGACGCCTTGCGTAAAACTGAAGGACCAAAGGACTGGAGGGAAGGCAGGCAGAAATATTATCATGAGGACGTCACGACGCGGCACGCCAAGACGGATGAACCGCGACAGTCGCTCTGTCTCTCTCGCACCCGCAGGCCCGCAGGGGACGCCCTACGAGTCTGAGAGAGACAGAGCGACGAAAACGACTCTCGGAATCAGTCTGCTGGGAGCAGCCGCGACCGTCACCGCGAAGCCAAGCAGACTCCATTAATTTCGGCTCTTCGCAGGTTTTTTTGTCTTTCTCTCGCCATTTTCGTTGGCGGCCCTGTCCCCCTCCAGGAGACTGGTGGCGTGTGCATTTGCATTTCAATTTTCGTAATCCAGGAAAAGAGGCCGCCATTGTGTGGTTTTTAGAGAAACTTGCCTCACGGATATGAAAAATACGAACCATAAACTGCGACTTATCTCACATGCTCCACAACGGCAAAAGTCCTAAAAAAAGTGGCTCGAGGAAAAAGACCGTCGAGTTGCACACAATTTGCACGGAGAGGCTCTGCGGTCGCGCCGCCTCGTTACAAAAAAGACATTATTTTCTTTTTCTAAAACTAATTAGAGTCAAAGTCGGAGGGCAGTCCGGGTCCGTTGCGCCAGAATCCACACCAAGTCGGTGCGATGACCCTAATGGGGCTCAGCGAGCAGAAGGGACGCGGATTCGAGCCCGGTCAGGGGCCAATTTTTTTTCTCCTGCACGCCAAGACACACGCGCGCGCACGGTAGCGAGAGGGTATCGAGTCGGCTGTAAACAAATAACAATAAAAACAAGAGTCGGTAAGTGATTTGGGCTTCGTGCCTCGCCCAGCGGGACTCGAGACTGTAATTTGACAAGACCATCACTCCCAAGGCCCCCAAGGCCCCTGGACGCACGTGGCAAGAGGGGGAGAGGGACTTTCTTTTCCCCGGAACCAAGTCTACCGGTAGCAAAGTATCACCTAAGCCTCCCTTTACGGTACACCCGGAATCACACAAACAAGGTGGCGGACGGAAAGAAAACGAAACAAAAACAATCAAAATAGAAGGAAGCAGCATGAGGCCTGCGAAACTCGCATCTAGGTCTTTAGCTCCTAAAACTTCCGAGAAAAAAAATAATTGAGACAATTGAGTACAAGAGGGGAGTAGGGTAGGATTTCGGAAATTAAAATCGGATGGCTGCAGCGTGTTGTCTTCATGAGTCTCGCGATACCAGGATCGAAAATCAAACTCCCCTCGTTTTCAATTCTCTGGGTGAAGCAAAGTCTTTTTTTTTCCGGGACGGGGGAAATAGTGTGGATAAGACAAGAGCAGAGTAGTAGCAGAGGGCGCCGCTTACGTAAAAAAGGCTCTCTCCCTTCTCAGCAGCTGGCGAGCGGGTAGGACTGAGCATTGTTTGTGAATCACCAAAGTCTCGCGGAATCACCGGGGAGTGCGGCCGGCACTCACTCACTCTGTGTCTACACTACACTGTGGAACACTGTGGCACTACACTGTGCACCCCACGGCCACTTTCACCCCGCTAAACTGTATCAGTGAATAGGCAGCCGCCAAATCGATGCCTTTCTCGCTCGCATGGGGCACCGAGAGGAGAGAGAGAGAGAGAGAGAGAGAGAGAGAGAGAGAGAGAGAGAGAGAGAGAGAGAGAGAGAGAGAGAGAGAGAGAGAGACTGAGAAAACCAAAGCCACTACCGGCAAACTTAAAACCGAAAAATTGTTTTATTAATTTAATCGATTACTGTTTGAGGGAGACTCCCCATCATCGTTTCTACGTAAATCTATTCCAATTTTGTTTTAAAAAAAATCCTCGTTTTTTAGTTGAGATTGGCAGTAAACCTACTGGACCTCAACTTCAGTGACGTTTAGTTCAACAGTGACAATTGTCTGCCTCCGCGGCGAAACAAACTTAATTGTTGTAAAAAAAAGTAAAACATAAAGTAATTCTTTAGCAGTGTGTGACAGGCAGGCACCATTACTCCCCGTTACGACCCTTTTATCACTCGGGGCTGTTGATCTACTTGGGCGTGTTATCGTGAGGAATAGTCACCTTGACCGAGTCGCGCGCCGCGTGAGCAGGGCAAGGACGCCGCCAAAACAACCACGACTTACAACAACAACAACAACAACAAGAAAGGTTTCAAATGCAGTGCGGCGCACCAGCGACAACGGTTTCCCTTTCGTTCTAAAGGCACGCACTGCCGCCAAAAAAAAAGAGGAGTTGGCATCACAGACAATGGCAAACCGCTGGATTTTGGAGTCCGGCTGGCGGAGACTTCAACGCACGAGGCCTACTATAGCCTACTGTTTAGCCGCGGCTGTCATTTAGATATTACAAAAAACTCATAAAATCATAATGTTAAATGGAATGGTCTGACACAAGGCCGCATTGTGGCGAGTCAAAAAAAACTCACGCCGATTTTTGGCATGACTTTTCTGCAGTGCCCGTTTTCTTTTGCCGGGACATTTTATTCATGCCCTTGACAAGGCGCGAAATCAAAGCCGATAATACATTTTCAGTGCAGGAGCAGCAAAAAGGATAAAAATTATGGAAATAAAAAAGCGGGGGTGGTGGATTTAAGTAGCCAGCACGTGGTCCGGCGTGTTGCACACGCTCGACATGGTCCCACCCGGGGCGAGGCACCACGGCATGGCAGCACACTGATTCCGACAGTCTCGCTCTGTCTCTCTCGCTCCTGTACGGAACGCGCCCGTGAGTAACGAGAGAGACAGAGCGACGAAAACGACGCTCGGAATCGGTCTGCAGTCCAGGAACAAGAAGCCCGCTCGAATGACCGCCAGTAAAGCCAATCCTTTTCCGCTCCATTTCGCCAACATTTTTCGTGGCACTGGCTTCGCGGGCTGCGCGGGCTTCCACTCCACTCGTAAAACACGTAAAACAGCGCGGGGCCTCGCGGAGCGGCATCGGGGGCGGGCGTGACCTACAAGGGGGAACTGGGTCGGCGAGCCAGGCGGTGTGTGATGGCGGCGGTGCAGCGCAGCGGCGGTGGCGTACCCGGAGATTATTATGAGCCATGCAAATCACACCCTGCTTCGCCTCCAGGGAACCTCCAGGGACCCAGACAGCCTCCAGGGAGTGCCTCCGGGGAGCCTCCGGCCAGTCGGCGTGGGTCCTTGGGACTCCTTGCCCAGGGCGGCTCATCACCGACGCTCTGTGTGAACGCGCGCGGTGCCCCTCTGCCCATTGTTTCCGGATGTGGTGTTACTTTACACCACACGCTGCCGGCCGGCGCTAATAATGGAAGCAGCGGCAGCAAAAGTTTTCAAAAAGTGAAACGAAAAAAGAATGCAAAATTTCACACGGACAAAGTCAACCCAAAAAATTTGAAACACAAAAAACAATTGGGCAAAAAAATGAAAAATTCAATATCAAACTTTTAAAACAAAAGTTATAAAACACTCAAATTTTAAAACAAAAGTTTTCAAACCAATGTGGCTAAAAGTACGTAAAAAAACTAGAAAAATGATTTTTTTTAAAAAAAAGGAAGACAGAAGTGAAAAAACAAGTGATGGAAATGGGTGTCGGCCCGTCGGGTCACCGCCTTGCTAGCAAGCTACGCCTTCGGCGGCCGCAGGGCGGCCAAGGCGGTGGATTGCGGCCGAGCGCGCCGAGCGGCCCGCCGGAGAATCGGCCGCGCAAAAAGAAACACGTTCGCTATAAAGCGAAAGTAAATGGGCAGCTTACCTAATCGGCCGATTACAAGCATGTGGAGCGCGCGCCCACCCATCAACAATTGTTTCGACAAAAAAAAAACTACATCGTGATTTGAGGCAGCTAGAAGAGGAAGGACGCTGTGGGCATAGCAAACTAGAATAACTGGGACTCTTGGTGAGCCATGGAGGAAAAAACCATGGAGGAAAAATAATGATTGCTAAAAGCATTCTGACTTCCTGATGAGATTTCCAGAGTTACGATTTAAGATCATTGTATGACGGATAGTAATAAGCTTTCGTCGACAAAATTCGACCGAATTTTCAAAACACTGTTTCGGTTACTTTTTGCACACCGTTAAGGCCACTGGTGGGCTTTATGAGACAACAACTCAAGGCCACTTGACGCGCATGAAACCATATTCCTCGAAGAGCTAAAAAAGCGCCTCTCCTTGCCCAACCAGTGCACCGCAGTGTCCGGCCGGCCGCATGCACAGCTCATTATATCAGCTTTTTTTTCTAGTCGCGAATCGACGGGCGGCAGCACTTGTGCCGATTATTATACAACTAGCCAGCGACTTTTTGCCGCGGCGGTTCGCTTAGAACCTTTGAAAGCCATCATTGGGGCGCAAGCGTAGGAAGTCAAGCACCGCCTCCTGCGCGCGAGCAATCCGCCGGGGCCGGGTTCAACAGTGGGCTAGAAGACCGGTGGAGGCGGTCAAAATCCTGGACGCGTTTTGAGCTCCAGAGTCGCTACATGGGACTCGAACCGCACATGTGACCCCACCAAAGGATTCCTCGTTCGGAAAGCAATCAATTGGTGGGGTCACACATTCGGTTCGAGTTCCATTTAACGACTCTGGCGCTCAAAACGAGTCTAGAGTTTTCGCCACCGGCGCCGGTCTTCTGGCCCACTGTGCGCCAACGCCAAAATACAACACCCGACGCAGGGAGAAAACTCGAACCGAACAGCCGAGGTTTGATCCCCGTGACGTGTGTCCGGACACTGTCCGGCTGCTTTCAAAAGGACTGGTCCACTGCGGAAACCGACTCGACACTGGCCGACCGGCCGACCGGCCTCGCTCGATAAATTGACAGTGTCGTTTGGACCGCCCCTCCCCGCCGCGCCGCGCTGACAGGCGGCGGCGTACATGCGGGTGGCCGCCGGCCACAGCGCGCTGTTTCAAAATTCGCGCCCAAACGCGGCGATCCCATTGGCAAGGGACGGTCACGTGACGCGCGCCACGGCGGTCATGAACACCGCCTGGCTCGGATCGCGTGCCGCTCGAAGCACGCCGTCATCGCGGGCAAGGCGGTGCTGTCGCACTCCAGGACTGACTCCAGGGCTGGCTACAGGACTGACTCCAGGACTGGCCACAGGACTAAATCCAGGACTGGCCACAGGACTGACTCCAGGACTGGCCACAGGACTGACTCCAGGACTGACTCCAGGACTGACTCCAGGACTGGCTCCAGGACTGATTCCAGGACTGACTCCAGGACTGGCCACAGGACTCACTCCAGGACTGACTCCAAGACTGGCCACAGCACTTACTCCAGGACTCACTCCAGGACTGGCAACAGGACTCCAGACTCTGTCTTCGGTATGCTCCAGTGGGCCCACAGGGTCGATTCGACGGTTCGATCGTCGCCCCGACAGCAGCAGAGAAAGAAAGAAAGGGTTGAGATTGTTTTAGGCGGTGCAGTGTCGGGCACGTCGCCCCACGCCACTGCAAGGCGAAGCTGGGCGAAGCAAGGCGAAGCCAGGCACTCCGTGCTCCCTGTGCATTGAGTAACGATTGCACAACTCGCGAGCCGCGCGGCGGAGGGAGAGGGGGGAGGAGAGGGGGCAAGGAGCCGCCGCTGCCGCCGCCGCCGCCGAAAGTCCAGAACGAGTTCTGTGCAACTGTTTTGTCGATATCGGGATTTGCGGCACTTGTCGGTACAGCACAGCCATGACGTCCTCGTCAGCCCAATCTACTGCTTCTTCCAGCAGAGCGCCATAATCTTAGGTTAAGTTAGGTTAGGGCCGCCGTTGTCAACGCAGTAGTAAATTAATTAATCATCAAAATAATAGTCGATAAAATTAATGAAAACAAATAGGGTTTTTTTGTCTCTCGGACTTTGTTAGCGATTACGAGGCCGACCACAAGACATGGGATGCGACAGGCCTCGTCCCACGGTGATCCACCTGTCACAGGCCCGTCATGAGTGGGCAGGCTGATGTGCAACGGCATTGGCGTTTATCTCACTGTACAAACACTGTCACTGACAGACGAATGAATGATTGCATGAATGACCGAATGCGTCAGTGCACTGATGAATGAATGAATGAATGAATGAATGAATGAATGGCTGTGCAGAGAAAGCTAACCTCGTGGAGGTTATTCCTGCCCGTGGATCTGACGGTGGGTGGGGAAGACAGACACGGGGACCAATAAAACCGATCGGATCTGAGCCGAGCCGAAGCCTTCCGCACGGACGCGCCAGTCTCGTTCCGTTGAGGCAGGTCGGGCGCTGGGTCAGGACCCCGTGGGGCGGCAGGAGCGGCATCGCCTTGAGTGAGTCCACTCACTGCAGACTCGCTCTGTCTCTTCCGCACGCTACACAGGGCGCCCATGTGTACAAGAGAGACAGATCGTCGAAAACGACACCCGGGATCGGACTACAGAGAGCACCACTCGGCGCGGCGGCCTTGCGGCAGCACTCTGTCGCTAACTGTTTTTCTTTTCATCGAATTTATTTTAAATATTAAAACAGAGTAAGTTGTATGCAAGCGGCATCTTTTTTATCGGTCGTGATATAAAGTGCAAAACTTGGCTCGCAGTGGCCAGCCAGAGAAGCCTCCAGCAGAAGCCAAAGAGAGCGGTAAGCGACACTGTCAAAATGTTGGTTGTCACTTGATGACAATTTCAAGGCTTAATTAAATGTTCGTCATCAAACTTGTTGATGTGGCATTGTTGTCACAGTCATGCTATATACCTAGAAAATTAGACAAACATGTCATCAGTTGGAATCGATCTCTATTGCAAGATGAAAATGCCCCACATATAGGAATACGTGTACGTATTTTCCATTAGAGTGGCTATAAATTTTGGCAGTGCAGGCGGCTAGTCAGGTGGCACAGCCTCGCAGGTGGCGCTTTGACATCGCGCCAGCGAACGCGGCGAACGGACGGACGCGTCAATGCCGCCAACTAACGAGATCCTAACAAGAAAAAAAAGAAGTAAAGTAGCTTAAGAACCTAAAAATTCCCAACTATACATAGTTGCCCAATAAAAAAATACTGTCAAATAAACCTAATTTAATTTTACTACTCCCAACATTGTTGCCAAATCAAAACAAAAAAAAGTCAATGTAACCAAACTTAACGTTGAAACAGGCTACACAGCTGCCAAATGAAAACAAAAAATTGTCAAAGTAACCAAATTTAACTTTGCCAAGTCAAAACAAAAGGAAAAAATGTCAATGTAACAATCTTTAACTTTGCTTCACCCAACATTTCTGCCAAATCAAAGGAAAAAAAAATCAAGAAATGTCAAAGTAACTAAATCTAACTTTGCTACAAAGTTAAAAAAGAAAAAAAGCGCAGGGTGATGACGTTGTTGTTGGTAAGTACTACTGCATTTTCGATGAAAGTGATACAAGCAAGAAGCAGCGTGATTTCTCGCGCACGCACGTGTCCGGAAACGCGTGGCGTGACGCCGGGAAAATCAATATCTGGCGTCGTCGTCGCGTCGCGTCCCCACCGCGCGACGGCAGGTTGTCTGTCACTCTCACACCACCTGCAGATGCACCGCCTGCTGATGCTGTGTTGTTGTTGCTGTTGTTGATGTTGTTGTTGTTGCTGTTGTTGTGCACCTGCACACATGAAGGCGTGCGTGGCGGGGCGTGGCCGGTGGAGCCAGTTTCGGCAACCTCAGCAAAGAAGCGAGGCGCGCGCGCGCGAACCAGTTGACCTTTCCCTGCAGCCAGGTGCTTTTTCGGTGGGCATATCCGAGCAGAGCACACACACACACACACACACAACCACACGCACACACACACACACTCGAATGCAAGCAGGCCGACAACACGGTAGTCTGGTGCATGCATGAAATCAACCGCGGGAAAATGCCCAGAGAGAGAAGAGAGAGAGAGAGAGAGAGAGAGATAAATACATCAGAAGACGTAAAACCTTGATCTTGGCGTGCGTGTGCGCGCGTGTGAGCGTTGTGGAACTGATTTTGACACTGCGATAACTAACCCACAAAACAGATAGGAAGTGGGTCCGCGCGTGTAGCGGTGCGCGCGAGGTCGCAAATACAACGGTAGGGATCCCGAGTGGAACACATATTTGGAGGCCGTCTGGACCACCTGTGCCGCGGGTGTCCGCCCTACCGCCTCTCTGTCGGCGAGAGAGAGAGAGAGAGAGAGAGAGAGAGAGAGAGAAGGCGGCCAATATACATCACACATCAAGACAGCAGAATTGATCCTGGATCTATCGCTTTCCGCCTCCTGGATTCCCCGAGGGCAGGGTGTGGCGGATTATGGCACTGCGAGTGAGTGAGAGAGATACGGCGAGAGAGAGAGAGACAGAGAGTGAGTACGTGTGAGTGCGATGAGTAAAGGAAGAAAAGGTACCTGAAGCGAGGCGAACCAACCAGCCCGCCATAATTCTTTTTTGAGCTTTTCGAGCTCTCGGTGAAACAAGTCCAGCGCCTCAGACCACAGACCGGGGTGGAAAGCACGGGGCAGACAGAGCCGCCTAACTCGGCGTCCGCGGCGGTCGACTTACGTCTCTCTCTCTCTCTCTCCCACTCGCTGGGCGTGGTCGGGGCGCTTCTTTTCTTTGGACTGCCGCGGTCTGCACGTCCGGGTGCAGACGGGTAAGCTGGGCGAGTCCGACGGGAACGTCTTCAAGAACAAAGCGCGCCAAAAAGTGGAAACGAATCGCGTTTTAAAAGTAAGGCCCCGGACGGGAGTCGAACCCAGGGGCTTTACGTTGCAGTGGTCTCAAAGGGTGAGTAGTGGCTGTGATAACGCCGGCCCAGGGCCTTGCCCAGGGCCCTTCGGACCGGGCGCTGGGCAGCGCTGGGCAGCGCTGGCCACCCCCAAATTGGCCCCAAGCGTCATCCCACGCCTGGCTGTTTGGACTCTCTGCCAAAAGGCCGCCCGGTCAGAGAGCCGGCACGGCCTGTCTGCTCCCTCCCCTTCCCGGAGTCTCTTGTCGAAAACCTCACAAGGAAAACGCCCCCTTGAGTGCGAGAGAGGCAGAGCGACGAAAACGACTCTCAGTCTGCTGGCCGGCCTGCCCGCCTTGCCCGGCTACTAGCTGCTTGTCGCGATTAATGCCTCCATTGTGCTACAGTTTCGCAAACCACGACTCCGCGCGAGGTGCGGACCTGCGGACCCCGGTGTCGCTCGACTAGACCGGCCGGGAGGAGGCTAGAGCAGCCTGTGTGGAGGCTAGAGAGGCCTGGGTGGAGGCTAGAGAGGCCTGGGTGGAGGCTAGAGAGGCCTGGGTGGAGGCTAGACAGGCCAGGGTGGAGGCTAAAGAGGCCTGGTTGGAGGCTAGAGAAGCCTGGGTGGAGGCTAGAGAGGCCTGGGTGGAGGCTAGAGTGGCCTGGGTGGAGGCTAGAGAGGCCTGGGTGGAGGCTAGAAAAGCCTGGGTGGAGGCTAGAGAAGCCTGGCTGGGTGGAGGCTAGTAAAGCCTGGGAGGAGGCTAGATGAGGCTGCGAGGATCGGTAAGCGATCGACAGGGTGCTTGAACGAGCAGGCACACTCTATTTCCTAGTGAGAAAATGATTTGCAGCCTTAACCCGAAACATTTTAGCCGTATTTCGAAGAAGCTCAGCAACTGGGTGTGCTCGCTTAACATTAAATTTATTGAGATGTTGGGTGCCTGTTTCTCGTAAACGGCCACAGATAAAGAGGTTATACTCACGATTACTTGAAAAGAGAACTGAATTTCGAATTTCGAGTTCTTTTGTGGGTAACTTTTTCACCTCTAGACGTTTACCTGACATGGGCTCCAAAATCTCAATAAATGTTAAGTTAGCTAGCACACCCTGCTCAGCATGATGTTGATAGAAGTGTGGAAGGGAAGTCTTCTGAAGGAGCCCAGAACCCGTGCTGCAGAAGGCCACAGACAAGGATGGTAGAGGTGGCTGGGACTGCCATAAAGTCGGTAGACAAAGATGGTAGAGCAGCATGCCCAGCCCTGGGCGTCCATAGGAATAATCTCTTGATACACGATGGGTGTCGCCCGCTCCGCTGGTGCTGCCTAGCGGCCTTGGAGCACAGCGCGTTCAGCAGGACGCTCGCAAACCGGCCGGCCAACTAACTGCACCGGCGAAAGAGCACAGAGGGCGCTGCTAACTCATCGCAAAATTCCACCGTCAGGTTGTCTCAATCTTCTAGACGGCGGACTTTACAAGCGTCGTGCCTAAGATAACTCAACTCCTAAATTTGATTTAGCGCGCATTCATCGGCATCCAGAGTCTGTCGTTCGGATAGCTCTCAGTTTTCAACACTTACGTTAACCAGGACCGTTAACCAGGAACGCGTCAACCAGGACCAGGACGTTAATCAGGAGTCATAACCAGGACCAAAATATTGACTGAGGTATTCATTATAAGAATCATCAATGTATTGCCCTTGGGTGATGAAGTTTTCCACATCCAAATTTGGGTGATAAATACTACCCAGCATAATCAAGGAAAGATATATACACCCTTCATCGCCCAAATTTGGGTAACAAGAAACCTTCAGCACCCAAATTTGGGTGATAAAATAAACTTCAACCAAACAAAGTTGGGTGATAAAATAGACTTCGCCCAAAATTGGATGATAAAATGAACTTCACCAAAGTTGGGTGATAAGATAAACTTCGCCCGCAACGTTGGGTGTGATAATGTATTTCTCGTCCAAAAGATGGCATTGATCAAGACTCTTTCATTCTTAGAGGAGTTATATCGACTTTTTTAAATTTTAAATTTTTATTTTTTAATTTTGTTGATGTCTGACTGACCTGCTGGGCGTGGCATGGCGAGTGGCATGGCAAGACGGCGAGGAGCGCGCACAGCAAGCACAGCCAGGAGTGGGACGGCGCCACCATTGCAGGGGGTGGCCGTGGTGGGGGCCGTGGTGGGGCGGAGCGGCGGCGCGGAGCGGCGGCGAGGTGGGGGGCCGGCGCTCAAAGCCTGCAGCTGCAACACACCAAACAACATCAAAATTCGCTCCCGTCGGTACAAATTTCGGCAATTTCTGAAAAACAAAAAACCAAAGAACAAAAGAACGAAAGAACAAAAGAAGTAACTAACTAATTTTCAAAAAAACATACATTTTAAAATGAACAGAGATTTGTTTTTAATTTTACAAATTTTTGATTTTGATTCAAAAAGTTGTTGAACCAGTGTGACTCTGTGTGTATATTATGTCTACACGCCCCTGAGTGTGTGTGTGTGTGTGTGTTGTGTGCGTGTGTTCCCATAGAGTGGACCAGACCGGGCGGCAGGCACGAGTCCGAGGGGCTGGCCAGGCTGGGCTGGGCCGGCGGCCGGCGGAGGCCGGGCAAGCAAGTCCCATTCCGCTCCATTTCGCTTTCTCCCGCCGCCGGGACGGCCGGGACTCGGCGATGAGCAGCCGTAACTACGCCACTGTCTGTCTACCCTCTCAAAAAAGGCGAGCCCCAGCCAGAGGACCAGTGGAGGCGGCCCGAATTGTAGACGCGTTTACAGTTTCAGAGTCGCTAAATGGGACTCGAACCGAACGTGTGACCCCACCAATGGATTCCTCGTTCGGAGAGCAATCCATTGGTGGGGTCGCACGTTCGATTCGAGTCCTGTTTAGTGACTCTGGAGTTCAAAACGCATCTAGAGTTTCGACCGCCTCCACCGGCCTTCTAGCCCACTGTGCTTCGTCTGTCTGTCTGTCTGTCTGTCTGATCTGCCTATCCGTGTCCGCATTGTCCGTCCGTCCGTCCGTCCGTCTGCCCGGAAGGGCGGCAGCGCGGTGCAGCCCTCGTGTGTGGCACTCCGTGGCACTCCACTCGAAGCCCGCCAAAAGGTCATCGGGGGTCACAATCGGCAGGCTGTCGTCGGAAGCAGCCCGCGACGCGTTCGGACGCCACCGCGGAACGAAAACAAACGACAACAACAGCAACCCTGTCGACGGCGACACGTCAAGACGGACGAATCAATTCCTCCGAAAGTCAATTCAGTCACACCGCGAGTGGCTCCCTTCGCGGAAGCCCGCACCTCGCGCGGTGCACTGCGAAGAGTGAGCGTGCGTCTCGCAGAACAAAAGATGAACAACATTCTCGCGCCGCCGAAATGGTCGTAAAGTTGGCAGTCGTGACGAGGCGGCGGCATAATTCAAAATAGCGTTTCGCAAGAGTGTCATCACCACCGCGGGCGCGCTGGGCGGCGGGCGGCGTTTCGATTTGTTTGAATATCGGTGGCAAGGCGCTTTTACGACACGCGGCCCAGCCTCAGGGTAGCCACACGCGCAAAAAAAAATCTACAAAAAACATAAGAGTCCTTTTTGACCCAGCCAAGAAACTTGAAAAAGACACAACAAAACACAACGTGTTTTTTTCATGAAAAGTTTCTTAGCGATGTCAAAAAAAGAGCTGAAAATTGATATTAATCAAAACGAGCTGACGCGTCATCGCCATGACAGCCTCTGAAGCAACACTGCTCCGCACTGCTCCCTCCCAAACACGTTTTCGGCTAAAATGCCTCAAGTTCCTGCAGCTATTCTCGTGTCTGGCCTGTCTCGCATTGACGTGCGCCATCATGCCGTCAGCAGCGCCAGAATGGAATGCAGAGTGAATTGTCTTGTTTCTTTCGTGCCGACCGGGCTGCAGACTGCCAGAGTCATTCTGTCTCTCTCGCACTCACGGGACGTCCATTACAGGTGCGAGAGAGACAGAGCGACTCTCGGAATCAGTCTACTGCACCGGCCGCCGGTTGTTGAACCGAACGAATTTGAGCCGACAAGTAGTGCTTGAGAGAGAGAGAGAGAGAGAGAGAGAGAGAGAGAGAGAGAGAGAGAGAGAGAGAGAGAGAGAGAGAGAGACGGGGTTAGTGCCCGACCTTGCAGAGGGAAGGGAAAGGCAAGCCCTTCGGGATTGTTTCAAGAGATGAAACAGATTCTAATTACAATTTAAACATGTCAGGCGGGAAACGCCAACTCGTCGTTCTGTTCAACGCGTCATTCGTTCTAACGGGTCTTTAGTCCCAGGGTTCTGTTAAAAATTATGGAAAATCAGCAAATTTACAAAAGTAATTTCAGAATTTAAAAAAAAATAGACAGGGGCCCCTAGCAGGGAAACATCTGTTTAGGTACCAGCTGGAAATTGAACGGGCTCCGATTTCAGTCAAAGTTAGTCTAGACCTTAGTCACTTCAAAATAAAAATAATCTTATGAAATCAAAAGACATTATCAAGTCACTGATAAAAAAAACGTTAAATCTCCAGGCTGTCCGTCCGTTTTGGGATCCTTTCCGCCAACCGCACCGCACAGTGGGCCAGAAGATCGGTGGAGGAGGCCAAAACTCTGGACGCGTTTTGAGCTCCCAAGTCGTTAAACGGGACTCGAAACAAACGTGTGACCCCATCAATGGATTCCTCGTTGGGAGAGCAATCCATTGGTGGGGTCACACGTTCGGTTCGAGTTCCATTTAGCGACTCGAGAGCTCAAAACGCGTCCGGTACTTTGGCCGCTTCCACCGGTCTTCTGGGCCACGCTGTGCACCGCTCCGCGTTTTCGACCTTGTCTGTCAAAAAAGGATGGTCGTCCACCGCCTTCTCCGCTGCAGCTGATCGTGTTATATAAGCCCCTTGCGCCGACCGCTGGCTGGCTGGCTGCCTGGCTGGCTGCCTGGCTGACTGCCTGCCTGGCTGGCTGGCTGCCCGGACCGGCCGCCGCCCCAGCCAGACTCCAGCGCTCCAGGCGAGCTTCGCCACGCTGCCCCGCTCCAGTAAGGCACGCGCGATGCAGCGCGATAACGCGCCACTGCTAAATAACGAGGCACGATTTGGTCGCGGGTTCGATCCCCATCGCCGGCGCCACTTTTGGCCATGTTTTTTTTGCCTCGGTTTCAAATTAGCGCGGACTACTGGTCTCTAGGCCCTTCTCTTGACTTTCTTCCCGCTAACTGCTCTTTGTCTCTCTCGCACCCATGGGGCGTCCCGTGAGGGTGTGAGAGAGACAGCGACAACGGGGCAACAGAGTCCGCCTGCTGCCTCCCAGCCCCGCATCGGGAGAAAGAACACCCCAACCACACTACTTTCAGAAACGAGCTCAATCCTGCAAACTCCAGTGACACACTGGCCGCCAGTGGAACCCTTTCACGAGAGAAGGGCCCCAAAGGGGTGTGTGTGTGAGTGTGTGTGTGTGTGTGACTTGTCACGCGGATTGGCAACGGTTGACGCGCGTGCAGACACGGCCGTGCGAACGGACGCCATCTTTTCCTGCTGCTCTACGTCAAGGGACACATCGCATAAACCAGCCTTTTGCGCAACACGCACGCACACACACACACACACACACACACACCACACACTGGTCGCAAAGCTCATGTGTATCGAGTCGATGCCCCCGATAAACACATCGAAAGCCAATGTATGACTTTATCACAGAGGTGCGTCTTGGCCAGTGTTGGCCTGGCTGCTGGCTGGACTTGGCTGGACTTGGCTCGCTCGACCATTGTAGCCGCGCGGCAGACCGATTCCGAGAGTCGTTTTCGTCGCTCTGTCTCTTTCGCACTCTTGGGCGTCGTATACAGGTCCCGAGAGGGACAGAGCGACGAAAGCGACTCTCGGAATGAGTCTGCTGAGCTCGGGGCGAGCAGACTAGACTAGACTCGACTTGGCGACTGGGAATCACAACCAATAGCAACGCAGCGCGGCACTGCACTGCCAACTGAGGTAGCGGAGGGAATTGATCGTCGAGGTAACTTTTAACTGGAGCAGGGTAAGTAAGCCGTGTCGGATGGTAAGGTGAGTGTGGCGGTCAGCAGGTTGGGGTAAAGTGGTCGGGGTGAGCAGGCTGGGGGTAAGTGCGAGGAAAGGTAATTTCCGGGTAAGTGCGCGCGCGGGTAAGTGGATGGGTGAGCATAAGCGTGCCTAAGTTGAGGTAAGTACGAAGGGGAGCTGAGAGTCAGCGTGCGTGTAAGTAGAAGGGAGAGCGAGCGGGTATGGGTAAATGGGGGTGAATGCAAAGTAAGTGTAAAAATGAGGTTCGGTTTGGGAGATAAAGGTAAGTTAAGGTAAGTAAAAACGTGAACGAAAAAAGGGAAGGGTGGTGAGAGGGAGGGGTAAGTGGTCCCAAGGGCCAAGACAACCTTTCCGGTCGGCTGGGCTCCGTTGGGCATTGCCTGGCTGTGCCCCTGAAACAGCGCGCGGGCGGCCTGGAGGCCTGGACAGCATGGACAGCCCCGACGGCCCCAAGCGGGAAGGAAGCGGTGACAAAAGCGTGAAGTGGAGGTGCGTGAAGTGGTAAACGAAGTGACCGTGAAGCTGCAGTGAGTGTCCTTTTGTTTTTTTTTCGCGGACAGGGAAGAGGCAGGCAACGCTTTTAGCCGCGAAGCCGACGAGCTCTGTTTGCGCGATCGCCTCCAGCAGGGCAGGCACGCCGAGCGATTCAGAAGAACAGTTCGTCGCTCCGTCTCCCTCGCACCCTCACGGAGAGCACCGTGAGTGCGAGAGAGACGAAGCGACTCTCCTGAACGGCTCGGCTGGTGACAAGACAACGGCGCATTGAGGGCGGCGCGGCAGCGCGGAGCAGTCCAAGCGGCAGGCTGAGAGTCGTTTTCGTCGCTGCGTCGCTGTCGCACTCATGGGGCGTCCCCCAAAGGTGCGAGAGAGGCAGAGCGAGACTCTCAGTGAGCAGGCCTTCTCACGGTACGTCCCGATAGGATCGAAGTGCAGGCTACCTCCTCGGCTTGTCCACCTCCTCGCCGGGCGCTGCACGGCGCTCCACGGCGGGACGGCCCGGTCACACGCACCTGGCCGCCTATAAGGGCATTACCAAGGGCGTCGCAATCTCTACCCGTCGATCCGCCGCAGCGCCGCGGACCGATTCTCTCACAAACGCCACTTTCTATATCCACAGTGGGCCAGAAGACCGGTGGTGGCGGCCAAAACTCTAGACGCGTTTTGACCTCCTGAGTCGCTGAATGGGACTCGAACCGAACGTGTGACCCCACCAATGGATTCCTCGTTCGGAGAGCAATCCCTTGGTGGGGGTGACACGTTCGGTTCGAGTCCCATCTATCGACTCTGGAGCTCAAAACGCGTCTCGAATTTTGGCCGCTCGCACCGGTCTTCTGGCCCACTATGCGGTGCACTGCGGACTGCACAACCCGGCGCTAACAGTGACCCAGTCCGGAGCGCGGATGTCGCCGTTTTGCCGTATGCAAATTAACCACCGCCATTTGGCAGAGCGGCGACGCCCCGGCCGGCCCCGCCAGCGAGTCTGCAGACTGAGAGTCTCGCTCTGTCTCTCTCGCACCCATGCGGGACGCCCCATGAGTGTGAGAGAGACAGAGCGACGACTCTCAGGGTGCTGGTGCGCTGCTTGCAGGCCGACGGCGCTAAGTAGGCAACGGTGACGGCCCGGCGGTTGCATCGGCACCCTCGACGTTGTTTCGCTCCGTTTGGGGCAGTTTTTTTTTGGAGCAGCCTGGACTCGAAGCCCCTGCGGCCGGCGGGCTGGGCAGGCCCGTGCGACGTGCGTGTGTGCGGGGTTGCCTAGGCGGAGGATCGCAGGCGCTATCACGCAGGGAAGACGAGGAAGAAGAGGAGGACGAGGACGAGAAAGAAGGAGAAGGAGAGGAATAAGAAGAGAAGAAGAAGAAGAAGAAGAAGAAGAAGAAGAAGAAGAAGAAGAAGAAGAAGAAGAAGAAGAAGAAGAAGAAGAAGAAGAAGAAGAAGGAGAAGGAGAAGAAGAGGAGGAGGATCGCTTTGTAATTTCCACCCTTCCCTTGGTCGGTGGACGGACGGTGGTTCGCGGCGGCGTCCCGAGGCGCCTCTCCGTTGCGTAAGCGCCCCCTCTCTCCCCCTCTCCGCCATTCTCCCTTTCCCTTCTTGGGGCCCTCCGCGGTGCCGCCGCGGTGCCGCCGTGCTCACTGCCGCCGTGGGGCCGCGCGGCCAGTCAAGCGTGCGCCGCCAGCAGCGCGGCGAGCGCGCGCCGTGTGATCTGTGACCTTCACCCTGGCCGAGCCGAGCCGAGCCCAGCCGAGCCGAGCCGAGCCGAGCCGAGCCGAGCCGAGCCCAGCCGGGCCGGTGACAAGCAAATGACAAGACAGGGATGTAGTACTTCGGTCCGGGTCGCCGAGACGCGCCATTAACGCGAAGGCACTCTCTACGGAGGACTGGACACTGGACACTGGAAATTCAGGAACGTGACATCGCGTTTGAAACAAATTTTAGCAGTGTGTCGTGGCACGAACAGAGTGTAAGTTGGTTTGCTACTTTGAGGCGCAAAATCGGGTGCCTGCCCGGGTGTCTGCCGGTGTCTGCGGGGCAGCCTCTGCCGTTCCTTCGAGTGCCGACCAGGCACGGAATCCGACTCGCGATAAGCAAGGCTCTCGTTCGCCGCAGGAAACGCCCAATTAGAATCCAACCGAGGGAAAAGTGCGAATCCCCACGCAAAAAAAATGGAGAAACATTGTGCAAGCATTCAAATTCACCCGCGCTCTTGGCAAACCGGACGGATCGTGTGTTGTGCCGGGGGCCCCGGTAGGCCCGCACCGGAACAGCACCGGAACCGCACCGGAACCGGCGGGCCCGCGCTCGCACGTACCGAGGGAAAGGAGCACGGAACCGGGATTGAGCAAGGGGAGGGGATCGCACGGGCAGTTCCCCTAGGAACACCCGTCCACCGCGAACGCGGTGAGGACGTCCTCCCCCACTGTAGTGGCATGACATGACGTTTCAGAATATTCGGACAAAACGCCACGCTCCTCGGAGTATCGTGTCACATTCTTTTAAATACAACTCGGTTAAAAAGAAAGATTGATAAAAATAAATTGAGGATTTGGAGGTTTGGGTTTTCGAAAATCAGTTCCTTACAAGGACTAAAAGCGAGACCCGCGCGCAGGCAAGCGAACCCACAATCCGCAAGACCAATGGCGTCTGTCGGAGAAGGCGCGGCGCTCTGCTGCGCCACAGACAAATACTTTCCAAGAGAAAAAGGAGCCAAATTTGTCAACTCCACCACCGTCCTCCTGTGGGGAGAGTCGAGCGGCTTACCCACCCACCGCGCGCGGCCTGGCGTGGCGGGGGAGGGGGAGGGGCAGGGGGAGGGGGCACCACCGAAGGACCATTCTCAGCCACTGCACACTTTGATTATGGGCCTTTCACTGAAATGTAACTCCCGGGCACATCCAGGGCCGCCCCGCCTCGCCCCGCCTCGCCCCGTCCCGCCTCGCCCCGCCCCGCCCCGCCCCGCCTCACCCCACCCCGCCTCACCCCGCCCCGCCCCGCCTGCGACGTATACCTGTCAACGGGGCAGCCCCGACAGAGACATTAAGGTGGTTGCGGCAACGCGCCATTCAGATTCAGATTCAGGGTTTCAGGGCCGGGCGTTCGTTCGTACACTAATAAAGTGGCGCGCTTTTTGAAAACGGCCGCGCCGCTATGGCGCGCCACCACACTGGCAAGGCCTCACTCCATTTAGCATTGCAACTGGCCGCACTAGCAGTGTTGCCGACCAGACGACTCATTCCATCGGGCCACACTGCTAAAAAGAAGAGGAATAACTTCCAACAACAAGAATTAAAACGCTATGCTCTTTTTCGCTCGATAGTTCTGGGGTTCCTGTCTGTATGTACCTGTCTGCACGTCTGTACGTCTGTCTGTCTGTCAGTCTGTCTGCCTTCACGGCTGTCTGTATGTCTGTGCGATGTGCGGCCCATTCAACAGCCTCGAGAAAATAGCGGGCAAAGCTCGTGTCTTTCGGCAAGTGTCAACGTCAACACACACACACACACACACACACACACACACACACACACACACACACACACACACACACCACGGTCACGCCGCATTGCCGCGTTGGCTTAAGCAGGGCGCCCTCCGCGTGCCACTTCGGCGTGACGCGTGCGTGACGCGTGCGTGACGCGCGCCGTGACGAGGGCGTGACGAGGGTGTGACGGCGCGCATTAGGTCATCGCCCCATTGTGGAGTGCAACGTGCAACCGGATCGCAGCAGCAGCAGCAACGGGACGGAAGCGGCAAGCAGCGCACAGTGGGCCAGAAGACCGGTGGAGGCGGCCGAAAACTAGACGCGTTTTGAGCTTCAGAGTCGCTAAATGGGACTCCAAACAAACTTGTGACCCCACCAATGGATTGCTCTCCGAACGAGGAATCTGTTGGTGGGGTCACACGTCCGGTTCGAGTGCCATTTAGCGATTCTGGAGCTCAAAACGCGTCCTGGATTTTGGCCGCCTCTCCCGTCCCCTGGCCCACTGTGCGGCATTGCGAAGCTGCGACGCCCCCGGCGGTCCCTGGCGGCCGTCTCGGGCACTTTGTCTGACGAATTGACAAGCAGCTAGCGAAGTGCGTCGTCTTCTCGGCAGTAAAGTCCGTTTTGTCTGAGTCCGGCCCGCGGAGCCCGCGGCCACAGATTTCACTTTTGAGAATATCAAGCGGCGCTCATCAAACCACCGCTGCGGGCTTCGGGCAATCGCGCAAGTCTGTCGTCATTTTGTGCGCGACGTCTGCCGTTTTACAGGTCTCTCTCCCCGTCGTCTCGCTGCGTCTCGCTGCGGATCGCTGGGACGACGGAGAGCACGGCTGCTTTCGGCCTGCTTTCGGTGCGCCTTCAGTCCGCTCTCCAGACAATACCGGGCGGTCTCTTTGAATCCCTGCCCACAAAGAGCGGGCACCTGTTCCAAATCGGCGCCTTGTCTCTCTCCCGCCGGGCCGCAGCGCCCCGCGAGTGCGACAGAGACGGGGCGACTCCGTTCCAAGCGAGACGCGTCGCCATGGTAACGAGGGGGCCGCTTGTCTCCGGCGCCAATTTCGAACAGGTGCCGCGCGCTCTTTGTGGGCTCGCTCTGTCTCTGTCGCACTCACGGGGCGGCCCGTGGGGGTGCGAGAGAGACAGAGCGAGCCCGCCAATCGGGGCCGAGGTACTCTTTCTTGTCTCAAGGGCCGGCTAGGCGTGTCTTAACGAAGCGGCTTGTGCGCGGACGGCCCGCCGAGCCGAGAGGCCCGGGGGAAAGGCCCTGGACACCGGCCCTTCCCTCAGACAGCCTCGGGGTGTCGCCGCACAGTGGGCCAGAAGACCGGTGGAGGCGGCCAAAGACGCGTTTTGAGCTCCAGAGTCGCTAAATGGGACTCGGACCCAACGTGTGACCCGACCAATGGATTGCTCTCCGAACGAGGAGCTTAAGCTAAAACTCAAACAAATTTTTAGCCTAACCGCAGTGCATCAAAGTATTTTCAAACCGTTTACGAGATGCAAACTCCGAAAATTCGCTGAACAAAAGAAACGAATTTAGGACGCCTTTCAATTTACACGACAATCCCCCCAACCTCCAGTTGACAAAATAGTAATTTTGCGGTGGCGTGACTGGGCAGGGTCGTCCCGAGCGTCCATCGGCCGACAGGGGGATACGGTCATAAACATGCATGAAGAAATTTCCCCCGGAATGGCAGTAGCCAGAAGGGCACGGCCATGAGACCGCCATCCTCCTATCTGTCCGTCTGTCTGTCTGTCCGTCCGTCCGTCCTGCCGCCTGCGTGCCTGGTGACCTACCTGTTGGTCTACACGACATCCTGTCTGTGTTTGCCAATCGAAAATCAAGTACCAGCATGGCGCATTCGCCGCGCTCGCTCCGGCAGTCTCTTTCCCCAGGGAATTCTTCTCACTCAACGCGCGGCTGGCTACCCTTCCCTAAACATTCGCCCGCGGATCAAGTCAGAAGTCTGTCTGTCTGTCTGTCTGTCTGTCTGCTTGTCCGTGTGTGTATCGAACTTTGTAGTTGTACTGCTGTCAGATCGGCTACTCGTGTGTACCTATCAGCTTCAATGCAAGTGTGTCTGTCAGCTCCACCCCGTGTGTGTCTGTCAGCTCCAACCAGTGTGCGACTGTCAGCTAACCCGGGGGTTGTCATCTCCAACCCGTGTGCGGCTGTCAGCTTAAACCCGTGTGCGGCAGTCAGCTCCAACCCGTCGTGCGGTTGTCACCTCCAACCCGAGTGCGGCTGTCAGCTCCAAACCGCGTGTGGCTGTCAGCGCCAACCCGTGTGCGGCTGTCAGCTCGGCTACTCGTGTGTGTAGCTGAGGCCGCGGCGCGTTGCGTCACTGCCCCCGCCGCACCGCCGTTTCCGTCTGCGGCGGACCAGATCTGGAGCAGATCGCCCAGATCTGGAGCAAGACCAAGGTCCCCCCTTCCCTTGAATATTGCCATTCTGCAACGGCAATTGTCGTGGTACCCGCGGGGCGTGGACCAACCGGCTTCTCGAACCGAAGCGGGTACCCGAAGCGAGTACTCGCGGCGAGCGCTCCAAGCGAGTACTCGAAGCAGCCGGCCGGCCGCGGTCGGGTCGGGCCGCCAGGAGTTTAAACGCTGGAGCAACGTTGGCAAGCCGTGCCCCGCGGGTGTTCCCGGCTCCTTGTCGGCCGAAGCAAAGTTTAGTTTGAATCAAACGGCGGAGTTTCGTCGCTGCACCTTTATTTAAGTCACGTTTAATTTACGAAGATGAAGTCACTCTTGCAGGTTTCTGACCCTGACCGACCATGCACCCCCTCTTAAGCAAACAAAGAGTAAATCGATTTTCTGAGATCCCTGGGGCTCATTCAATGCAAATACATAATTTCGGGACTGGGTTGAGAAAAAAATAAATATTTGGCTCAGAACAACTTAGGACCTAAATATGAGCACATTTTTTTGCAGGGTGCATAGTTGGCAACTGTTCCTGCTCTGCTAATGACTTTCTTAACGAGTGCCGATGATTATTTCGTATCTATCGTTCATTTCCTCACGAAGATACTCGATCAATCAGCAGTGTTGGCGTGCGGGCTGGGTCAGGCACGGCACGGCACGGCAGGGCACGGGGCGGCAGGGCAGTGCACGCCAAGACGGAGCGCGGAGTATGCACGCAGCCCCAGTTCATGGCCTTGACACCGACATGCACACTGCAGCGCACAGCACTGCCCATTTTGCACACTGCACCCAAAGCTTCGCCCAGAAAAGAGAGAGAGAGAGAGAGAGAGAGAGAGAGAGAGAGAGAGAGAGAGAGAGAGAGAGAGAGAGAGAGAGAGAGAGAGAGAGAGAGAGAGATAGCTTATATTCACCACGGGTTTGCGAGGAAAGAAAGAAAAAGACAACCCGTGCATCTACATCAAGCAAGAAAATTTGTCTAAGGGAAAGGCACGGAATTTAACCATAAAACGACAAAAAGAAAACAGCAACAAAACACTGAAAAAAGGGCAACTTTTTCCCTATAAATGAAGGGCTAATTCAAGCTGGAGACAAAACGCAGCGGGTTTCACCCACGGCCGGCCGTGCGAAAATGACGCCTGGATTAGAAAGGCCGCCACGCCCCCTCCCCACTCCTCCCCGCCCCGCCACGCCCCGCCGCACCGCGCGGAGATGTCACCCAGTGTCCAGAGAGGAGCAGCGGCGCGGTGTTTTTCCAGCGCGGTCCGCGGGTGCGACGCGCCGCGCGGAGAAAAATAATGCAGTTTGTGGAGGACGCTTTCGCAGAAGTACACGCTAAGTGCTTATGGACTCTTTGAACATAAGCATTGAAGTATTTGTACACAAATTTGCGCATCAGTCAGGTACAAAACTTTTATGAATACTAAAACACAATATGGAAATATCTTTATCTTACGTGCACACACCCCAAAGCAAGACTTCTAGGATCACGAAAAATTTAACTTTGTTTTCAAGAAATATTTTCTTAGTGTCCAGACTCTTTCTTTCTAGTGTAAATTTTTTTTTCTCATGTCAATTTTTTCTTTTACAAAAAAAAAACAAGAAAATAAAAAAATCAATAAACTCTTTTCCTGGGTGCAAATTTGGCAATAGTTGTGTAAAATGAAAGCACATAAACATTTACTGTACTATGCTACAGCAGTGCGACGTGTGTGATGATTGAACGCTGCTGGTTTGGTGCGGGGCGGAGTCAGGATACCGACGCCCCGCACTGCGAAATGTCACGTTGTCACGTTGTCGGGGTGTGGTGGTATTCTTGCACAAGGCGCCACACTCTGCATGCGGTGGCTGCATTCGATATCACGTTATTGTCTGAGTTGTGCGGCTGACCGACATCCATGTCATATTATTTAAGTCTTAACCCGTTACGTGTGCATAGTTTATGCTCGCCCACTGTGAACGCTACAGGCACGGCGCAGAGCGATTTGCAATGTACGTTGTTCGAGAGACGCGTTGTTTGTTACATAGCCATCTCCGAAACAACCGATTCGTCCACAGGGTATCAAAAATTTCGCGCAATCAAAAGCTTAAGTAAATTTTTGATAAATTAAAGTTTAAAAGCTGGCATGGTTTTTTTGTCGCGCTGTAGTACGCTGGGCAGCACAGGGAGTGGGTGAGCGAGCCAAGGCGCTTTCCACAAAGACAGGCCGACAGCACACTGATTCCCTGTCTCTCTCGCACCTGTACGGGACGCCTCACGAGTGCGAGAGAGACAGAGCGACGAAAACGGCTCTCGGAATCAGTCTGCAGACCACAGCCCTGTAGCAGCTGCAGCCTTGACAATCGCTGTGGACCGAGTGAAAGAAAATGGCTGTGACACTTCGTGCAGCGAGACGCACACTGACCCACTACTGTGTCAGCAGGCCCTGGAACAGAGGTGCCCATGCGCGCAAAAAAATATTTGAAAAGAAATTATTTTGCAGAGTACAAGCGTTTGTCATCGCGTGGTCATTGCTGGTCACTCACGACCCAACACGAACGCACACCTCAGCCAACACGCACACACACTCGCACTGAAAGAAAAAAAAACGCTTTCACCCGAATGGTTACGTTACCGATTGCTTGTTTCGACACACACTCGCACACGCGCGCACACACACACACACAGCTAATTGATAACGCGGAAAACGCGCCCCCTTCCTTTCACGCACACAGACAGCCTCATTCGCCTTTTGTCTCCTTATCGTCTGCTAATCGTACCTACATTATCCAGTGCACCCCCCGCTGGGCGCCGTGCGCGGACGCACAACCCGCGCAATCGAAATTTTCAAACGGTTTGGCGCCACTGCCTTTGCCTTGCCGCTGATTGGTCCAACGGCCTGCCAACAACTGAACGCGCAGCAGCAGCCGGTAGCTCCGTCCGTCGTCGTAAACGGCCGTCGCAGCTCATGTTGTTGTTGTTACTATGATTGTTGTTGTTGTTGCTGCTGGAGAATTTTAGTGCCGGCTTGCTTTACAGATTATGCAACCGGCGACGACGCACTCTGCCGATCATGAAGGCACCGCCGGTTTTTATTGTACGACCCGTAAACACGGTGGAAATCGCGCGCACATGCACACACACACACACACACACACACACACACACACACACACACACACACACCGGAAACGGCACACGACAATAGTAAAGCGCGCTGGTTATCTCACGCGTGCTGAGCCCAGAAGGGTATTTTAGGGCCTAATTAAGACGTAAAACAAACATCGCCGCCGGGGACCGCTATATGGCTCTCCTGGTGTGATGTCGCTCAACTCCGGTAGCGAACAGACGGACAGGCAGAGAGACAAACGGACGGATAGACAAACAGGTAGACAAACATACCGACGCAGACAGGCACACGCTTCAAACCTTACGAAGTATTTTGAGCATAAGCTAAAGGGCCTAAAATACTTTGTGAGGTTTTCTCAGTGTGGACAAACAGACAGTCAAACAGGCATACCGACAGACAGACGAATAAACCGGCAAACAGACAGATCGACGCTGAAAACAGTCGCGCAGTGCGAAGAGGTTCCGTGCATTGAAAAGTGCCCCCAGAATATAAAGTTGTTTCCCCGCGAGTCTTTCGCCGGCGGTTGCGGCTGGGGACGGAAGCCTGAGGCAACGGCGAGCGGAGCGAGCGGAGCGCAGACTCTGCTCCGTCCGCCTGCGCTCTAGTGCAACAACAAAAACAACAACAAAAACAACAACAGCAACAAAGGCAACAATGTAACGGCGCCGGCCGGCAAACCGGGTGAACTCATGAAGGTGTTCGGAAATGTTTTTGAAAACGCCAACTGTAGATACGATTTTTCCCATAAAAGTACGTACTTTTGGGGAAACCAGCGGAGGGACCACAGTGTACAGGACGCGAAAAGCAATCTGTCCAGAGATTTCTGGCCAAGCCATAATGCCTCTTTTTTCGCTCTGCTCTTTGACGGGCACGCGACCTCGCGGGCGGCGGGGCCCTCGGGGCCCTGCGGTGGGCCTGAGGGGCGATTCCGAACGCCGCGTCGCTCCGTCTCCCTCGCACCCCACGGCCCGCCACGGCGCGCCGCACTGCAGTTAGAAGAAGAAAGCAAATGAAGTGATGTCGCAAAGGCTCTGCAGCGAGCCTTGTTTGGGCTGAGCCGAAACGCCACGCCACCAAGACCGACGGGGCGGCTGACTTTTTAGGGATTAAGCTCCAAATGGCGAAGAGGAGTCGAACGCCATCGCGCAATCTCGGTTACGCTGCTTATCGGGCAAGGCGCAGCCACGCTCGCGAGTTGCACTCCTTTTTTTCTGTCTCCCTCTTTTTCTCTCCAGGCAAACAATGAAAGTGACAAGCCGTCGGCCGGGCTGGCACCTCGCGATAAAACCAGTTACCGACATCGACCTTCTTTTTGTCCCCACACAATTATTCTTCATCTTTATTTCGACACGAAATTATCCTTTTCCAAACGTGTCACAGAGAACAAAAACATTTTCATTTTCAACAGGATTATTTTCTGCATTTCAGTAAAAAGAGCAGTTTTTATTTTTTAAGGACTTTGGAGTTTCTCAAACCACACTTTATCACTTTTGACGCCTGAAAAGAGTAAAAAGAATGGTCTGCCGTTCGTCTCTAACAGTGCCGGGCCCTTTCAGCGTGACGGTCTCCGTCGGCCCAGACCCGTTCCGAAGACGAGTCGCTCCGTCGCCCCGTCTCTGTCGCACTCGCGGGGCGTGCCGTCGGGGTGCGAGAGAGACAGACGGCGTGAGGTGGGAGGTCCGGCGGGCTAATCGTGCCCACACCGCAGTCACCGCAGCCGGCCGGCCGGCCTAGCCTCGCGGCGGGCTGCACGGCTGCACGGCACTTGACACCAGCCCGACAACAGACCGCCGCCGCGGCACCATGGCGGCACGCTGCGGCACGCTGCCCCCGGAAATGCACCGCACTGGAAAGCTCTGCCGCTTCGGTATTCCGGACTCGTGCCGGCCGGCAGACTGATTTCGAGAGTCGTTTTCGCCGCTCTGTCTCTCTCGCACCTGTACGGGACGCCCCATGAGTGCGAGAGAGACAGAGCGACGAGCATCAGTCCGCAGCGCGCCCGGCAGGCAACCGGTGCAGTGGACGACGCAGGCGAGTGACGGGACTGCCTACCGGCTCGGCGCGCTGCCTCGCCTGCCTCGCCGGTGTGTGTCAAGGTTGGCGGATTTGGCGCTAGTCGCGGTCGCCGCGGTCGCTTCAATTGTTTCGCGACGACCTTGAGCTGCCCCGGACCGCGGGGACGACGTGGACGACGTGGTGGACAACTGGACCGGCCGGACCAACGGCGTGCTCGGGGAAGGGGCGGTGGTTGACGGCGTGCTCGCTGAGCGTGGTGGGAGGATGACGGCGTGCTTGGCGGACGGGGGTTGGCGGCGTTCTTGGCGGGTGGTTGACGGCGTGCTCGGCGGATGGGGCGGGTCGTTGACGGCGTGATCGGCGGACGGGGTGGGTGGTTGACGGCGTCCTCGGCGGACGGGGCGGGTGCTTGACGGCGTCCTCGGCGGGCGGGGCGGGTGGTTGACGGCGTCCTCGGCGGACGGGGCGGGTGGTTGACGGCGTCCTCGGCGGACGGGGCGGGTGGTTGACGGCAAGTCTGGTCCTGGCCGGCTTGCACTGGCGTGTGTGAAAGCCAGGCAAATCTCCTCGGTGAAAGTTATTCGCTGAGTTGCCGCGCGACGCGACTGAGCGCGACTCAAGACGTACCGCGCCGTATCGCGTCCCGCCGTAACGCCGCCGTAACGCGCCGCGCAACGCGGCCTTCGCGAAGGGCGCGGGTTCAAATCCCGACCGGCGCCGAAAGGTTTTTCTTCGTTTTTATCTTTGCCCAAGCGTTTGTAGCGAATGCCACAGTGTTGTTGTGTGGTGCTGTGCTGTGTGTGTGTGTGTGTGTGTGTGTGTTACGTACGCGTCGATGACGTCACGTGCGGCTTTCTGAAGGCGCAGCCGATAATGCCGAAGGAAGCGCTTCGCGGCTTCGCACCACGTAAGCCCCGCCGGGCCACTGGCGGCCACTGGGCCTCGCCCGGCCTCGCCTCCAGTTGCGTGGATCCGGCCATCCCGCACACGCCGCCGTCGTACAGTGGGCCAGAAGACCGGTGGAGGCGGCCGACACTCTAGACGCTCTGAGCTCCAGAGTCACTCAATGGGACTCGAACTGAACGGGTGACCGCACCAATGGGTTGCTCTCCGAACGAAGAATCCATTGGTGGGGTCACACACGTTCAACTCGAGTCCCATCCAGCGACTCTGCAGCTCAAAACGCCTCCGGGATTTTAGCCGCCTCCACCAGCCTTCTGGCCCACTGTGCTCCGCCTTCCTTTCCAGAAGAGACCTAAATCCGCCGCCGAGCAAATCCCCCAGAATCCGCGGGGCGTCGCGTTTTCGAGAAGCGCTGCTGCACGCTGCACCGTAAAACGTTTAACCCGACGATGACCGTGCGATACCTGGACGGCTTCGATGTTCGGCTTCACGGAAACGAGGCGAAGAACTTTGACGGCGTCAAAGTGTTTCTGGATTCGGCGTTCGCCATACTCGTTCCGAGAGAGGGACGGACCGTGACGCGTGGCGGCTCAGCTTGTCGACGAGGATCTCGGAGCCCAACAAGTGCCCCTCTTAGCACGTCGTAAACAAAAGACGATGCGAGTCGGACGAAAAATAAACCACCTGCTATCAAACTACTACCTGGAAGAGTTCCTTCCATACCATTGTGGTCACGACGGTCACTGGGGACTGCTAACACAGCTAGAAAAAATAATCAAATTTTAAGTGCCTATTATTGTTTAAGCTTGAGCTCGGTAAGGAACAGGTGCCTTTTGGAGACAGTAAAAAAACGTGGAATTGCCATTTTACGAGGTAAGACGACACATGAAGTCGCACAATGCGGGTCAGAAGACCGGCACAGGCGGCCAAAACTCAAGCCGCTTTTAGAGCTCCAGAGTCGCCAAATGGGACTCGAACCGAACGTGTGATCCCACTAATGGATTGCACGTTCAGGGAGCAATCCATTGGTGGGGTCACACGGTCGGTTCGAGTCCAATTTGGAGACTTTGCAGTCGAAAACTCGGCTCGGTTGGCACTCCTTGCCGGTCATTGCAGCAACTGGATCACTCCACGCAGGCCACCCACGGCAAAGACCCGCCCCGCAGGGAAGGACGGGTTGCCGATGGCGTGCGAGTAATCGCAAGTAATCGAGTATTCCCAGCGATTTTCGATTTCGAGTCCCTTTTCGCGGCGCCCGGGTGGAGCAATGTAACAGTGTAGCACACTCAGCCAAGTCACTTCCGGTGGCGGAACACGGCGCCGCCGGCCGCGTCATAGCGTGCACATCACAGTGGGCCAGAAGACCGGTGGAGGCGGCCGAAATCCCGGACGCGTTTTGAGCTCCAGAGTCGCTAAATGGGACTCGAACCGAACGTGCGACCCGACCCTACCAATGGATTGCTGTCCGAACGAGGAATCAATTGGTGGGGTCACACGTTCGGTTCGAGTCCTATGTAAGGATTCTGGGGGTCCAAAACGCGTTTAGAATTATGCCCGTCACCGCCGGTCTTCGGGCCCACTGTGCATTGCCAGAAAAAGTTGCAACCGAAACATGCACCTCCTATTGCATTATGCGAGCAAGATGAAAAAGGAAGGACCCTTTTCGCGTTGATTGTTTGTTTGGCCTTCACGGACCGCTGCTGCTAGCGGTACGGGGGAGGGGCTTTTCTCGAGATGGTTTTCGCAAAATGTTCACCTCAAGACGTTCTTGTTGTTGTTGTTGTTGTTGAGGACGGCACAAGAATGATTCCTCTCTCCGCCGAGGGGCAGCGAATGTCGCAACCCATTCACACGCCGCTCCCATCACTGTCTGAGTGTGTGTCTGTGTGTTGAATGTGAGTGTGTGTGCGCGTGTGTGTGAATGATTAGGGCGGGCCAGGAATTTTCTGCTGGCAGCATAAAAGTGGGAAAAAGCTGTACAGAGGCGCGAATCGCAAAATGTCAGACGCCCCCTTCGCCTTCCACGACGCAGACGCCTTAACTGGACGGACGGCGCGGCGTTTGAGGAGCCGCGCAGCTTGGCTCTCTGTGTTCTTCTCCCTGCTCCTCCTCGTGACAGGCACACACACACACACACACACACACACACACACACACACACACACACACACACACACACACACACACGGCATAAAGGCCGCGTAAAGACATGATGAGGACCCGCACTGCGGCGACCCCTGCAGAACGACGACGGACGAGTGTTCCCAATCAATCAACATGCTGTGTGGATGGGTGGCATTGCTCGCCGTGGCCTCCGATAGTCGCACGGGGATTGCTGCAACGGGACGGCACTCTCACACACTCACACACGCAGTCTGACACGCACACACACACGCGCACACACACACACTCGCGCACAAACAGACCAACCAGGTCGACATGAAACAGTAATGCACCCGCCTGGCCCTGACTGGTGACTCTATGTACCGCTCTGTCGTACAGCGCTCTATGTATCTCTCCGTACACGATGCACTGTATAATATACAATATCGTCTGCTTGCATGACAATGGCCGGCCGTGTGTGACGGAGTACGCCCCGAGATACTTCCGAGAACGGCCGAGTGTGTTTTCAGAACGCACTATTACTGTCCCTGCACCGTGAAGTACCCCCCCCCCTCTTTTTGTGCGTTGCCGTGGTGACCGAGGGTTTGCAGCGCATAGCAGCGCACGCGCGGAATGAAGCTTCGTGGAGTCGCGGAGGCATAAAAGTCACGCCTCGAGCACGGCGCGGCTTCGGATGCTTGGCGCCTCCGAGTAACACTGCGGCTTCCTTATGGCCGGGGATGTCGCGGGTTCGATCCACACTGGAGGCGGTCAAAAATCCCAGACGCGTTTTGACCTCCAGAGTCCCTAAACAGGACTCGAACCAAACGTGTGACTCCACCAATGGATTGCTCTCCGAACGAGGAATGCATTGGTGATGGCCACATGTTCGGTTCGACTCCCATTTAGCGACTGTGGAGCTCGAAACGCGTTTGGGATTTTTGACCGCCTCCACCGGCTGGCCCACTGTGCGATCCCCGGCAGCGCAACCCCATTCGTACGGCTTTTGTCACAGCTAGATTGGCAGAAGTGGCTGCCCAAAGTGAGCTAAAGCGACGAGACAAATCAGTGACGAAACTATAACGAAGAGCGCAAGTGGAAAGCGTTCTCCTCGACGGTTTAGTTATACTTGTCACAACACCAAGGCAGGTGCACGGTCCAGCCGCGTCTGTCCCCAACAGTCCGGCAAAGCACAGATCCAGGGGTTCGGCGTGAACACGGACACACAAAGCACGCTTACGACAAAGGCACGGCTGACCCGGTTCGCCGCCAGGCATTGCAAACTTTTCCTTGCGACCGAAAATCAATATATCGACGGTGCTCCGCTTTTTCCAGTGTGGATCTGCGTTCCAGGGCGCGCTGGAACTATGCTGGAGCCTTGGCTGCCTTGCCCGAGGGCGACCGGCGACCCAGTGCTCAATGCGTCCGCCCCGCCTTGGACCCGCCCCGCCACGCCCCGCCGCGCCCCGCCACGCCCCGCCGCGCCCCGCCACGCCCCGGCCAGGCTGGGTCCAGCGTCGTGTTGCAACTAGGAAGCCGTGTCCACGGCGGGGCCAACGCGCTGCAGCCCAATGCATGGACCAACGCCACTGCCAACACCGCACTGCCAATAGTGAACTGCCAACAGCGAACTGCCAATAGCGCACACATGGAAGCCACGCCCCGGCCGCCCCAGCTTTCGTTTTCCGATTTCATTCTCTCTCTCTCTCTCTCTCTCTCTCTCTCTCTCTCTCTCTCTCTCTCTCTGTCTTTTCCGGGAAGAAAGGTCACTGGTTATTGTGCGGCCCGCCCTTGGCCATACGCTACCGCTACACTATATACACGAGCTCGAGTCTTATTGGCAGTAAAAACGTTATTCGCAGAACGACCCAATCCGGAGCAGCACACGTGAAATGGAAAGCGCGCGCAACCACGTCGGTGTAACACGCCGCAACGAGTGTAACGAGTGGAGGTGTAACAAGTGAAGGTGTAACGAGTGAAGGTGTAACGAGTGGAGGTGTAACGAGTGAAGGTGTAACGAGTGGAGGTGTAACGAGTGAAGGTGTAACTACCGACTGTAACTAGTGAAGGTGTAACCACCGGTAACTAGTGAAGGTGTAACGAGTGACGGTGTGACCACCGGTGTAACGAGTGACAGTGTGAGCGCGTTTCAAACGGGTGACGTAAATAGTCCTCGCTGCGCTTGCGCGGCAAGGTCCATTCGGCCAGTTCGATGCCAGCAATGTTAACGACGACAGACGCACAAGTGTTTTCTACAGGGAAGAATGCGACCCCCGGGGGCTATTCAGGAGTGTGGGTTTGAGCTGGTTTGAGAGCGAATGCGCGCGCGCGCACACACACACACACACACACACAAATCAAGCAATGACAGCAATGTCGGTGGGATTATGCTGCATTCCAAGCAGGTCTGTGTGCGGCGAGGCCCCGGTCGTAAAAATTTGCGACCAGATTAGTGCACATACTTTTCCCCCCACGTTTTTCTTTCTGCTTCTTTGCTACAAGATTTCCTGTCAGCCACCGCGCCGCGCAGCTCAGCCCACCGTTTTGTGTTTCCTATGTATTCAGAGCAGAATAGAGTGAGAGTGACCGACTCTGTTAGGGGCAGCTTTTCACCACTGCTATCAGCTGATACATTATTTGCGAAAAAAAGAGCTTGCGAGCGCCAGTGCACTGCAATGCATTGACAGTGTAGCGGAGGCCCTCGCGAACGCCGCACCCCGCCGAATGGGCCGCTGCTTCGGACTGGACAGGCAAGTCCGAGTTTACACTTCCCGCCCTTTCACCCGAATTTCTCAAAAACTTTGAAAATTACTTTTACCCCCCCCCCCCCCGGGTCCCCAAATGTTTGCAGGTGTTGGTTAGAAATTCAGAGCCGCCCGAAACGGGTGGCGACCGCGCGCCAAAGCGACCGTCAAATGGGTTTATTTTGGGAGACCTTTGCGGTGCTGTGCCGGTGTGAGGAAAGCAGTGTGGTGGTCTCGGTGGCGGTGGTGGACCGGTCTAGCCCTCGGTCTAGCCCGAGCGCCGCGGCAGCAGAGATGATAATTTGCACACACAGAGCGACAGGCAGAGAAAGAGAAAGAAGAAGAGGAGGGGAAAAAGAAGGAATTTCTCCAACGTCCTTGGTGTGAAACGACACGTGCAGTTGCACTCGCAGAAGAAGAAGAAGAAGAAGAAGAAGAAGAAGAAGAAGAAGAAGAAGAAGAAGAAGAAGAAGAAGAAGAAGAAGAAGAAGAAGAAAAAGCTCCTGCAGCGTAGACCAGCCCGTTCGACAGCCTGACTTACAGAGTTGCCTACCCTGCGCATTGCAGGCGCTCCATGGCGCCGGCACGACGGTTTTCAAAAGTTTCAAAACGGTCAAAAGGAGGGAAGATGGCGAAAAAAAAGGGACGCGGGACGCAGGAAAGGGAAAAAGGATAACGCGTGGTGCGAGGAAGTCGAGGAGGGAAGAGAGGATCCCGAAGGACGAACGACAATGGCGGTACTGCCACGCAACGCGCGCCGAGGTTGGGGTAGACAAATCGAGCCAGCCAGCCAGCGGACTGATTCCGAGAGTCGTTGCTCTGTCTCTCTCGTACACATGAGGCATCCCGTGTAGGTGCGCGAGAGACAGAGCGACGAAAAACGACTCTCGGAATGAGTCTGCAGGCAGGCAGCCAGTCGATCGGTTGCAAACGGCCGGCCGGCCCACGGACACGGCGGACACGGCGACACGAGACGGTCGGAGCGGCAATAAAGAAAGAAAAAAGAATAACGGAACGGCGCCTCCCATTTTGCGGTGGGCTGTCAAATCGGTGGGCAGTTCTAATTGTCGATCCAGTTGCTAGTGCCAGTCGCCCCCGCCTGCACTCGAAAAAAGTCGTTTCTCGAACCGAGAAACTGAACTTGCGTCCAGTGAGCTTACCTTAATGCTTCGTGCGTGGTCTCACTCATAGCAAGTAAAGATGTGTAAAGGGTATTTTTGCTGGGCTGACTGGAGCATTGCTAATGCGATCCGCTGGTAGCTAGCCATGGCCCGACTGCATCCGACAACCTAGGCGTCTACATCGCCGGAGTCACTGGGGCTGCCTGTGCCGCTAGCTCCCTATGCTTCGTGGAGTGTGGCGCATGCAGTGCGGACGTTCGCCTGCGCATCACGCCGCAGGAAGCGCTAGGGAGGGAAGTCCTGCCAGGCAGGAACCAAGCAGATGCGATACCTGGGCGACACTTCCGCCTGGGTAACAAAAAACAGGCCCGTCCACTAATGAAGTAACATCTCCTTTTAGGTGTACATAATATGATAAGTACTGGCAGCATGGCATAGAGACGCATCTAATGTTGCAAAAAGTCAGACATGGAGCTGGCACTGTTTAGCTTGGGGATTTAGCTTACCGTGATAAGATGAGTTGCTTTCGACGGAGTCGCTGACTTTTTGGCTATTGGACTGGAGTGACCCTACGGCGTCTCTGGTCAGCCGAGTCTGACTGGAGCCTGCCTCGGGCCTGCCTAGCCTGCCCGGCCGGAGTGTGGCGCGATGCAGTGCGGACGCTTCCCCCTGCGCATCACGTCCGCAGGAAGCGGCTAGGCAGGGAAGTCCTGTTCCAGGCAGGAAAACCAGAGCAGATCCGAACCGAATACCTCGGCCGACACTTCGCGCCATCGGATAACAACAAAACAAGGAAACGGCCGTCCACTGAAATTCGAATGGTTAGACATCTGACCGATTTACGGTGATACAAAAAGTATGACCGAAAAACGGTCATACACAAATGTATGACCGAAAAACGGTCATACTTAAGCGAGACTGGCTACTGTTTAGCTTGGGGATATATCAGCCTTTACCCGTGATACACTATAAAGTATGACCGTTTTTCGGTCGTACATCGAAGTATGACCTTTTTTCGGTCTTACATTTCAGTATGACCCTTTTTCGGTCGTACATTTCAGACCGTTTCAGGGGCCAAAAGTCTGACCTTTCTATTTTCAGTGGATCTTTAGTCCCGACTGTACTTTGAAATCCGAAAAGACTATCTCAGAGTGCAGGTCAACAGGAGTACCTCCTGGAGGTCATGGCGGGTGTCGTCCGTCCCGGAGCGGTTCCGGCAGTGTGCTATCCGGGTCCCGAGTCCCGACGGTCCCGACTCTGACGCAAGCCCTAGGAAGTCCTGCCTGCCGTCTGCCCTACGGACGCTCGCCGTGCCGCGCCGCGCCGTGCCACGCCAGGCTGTGCATACTGAGGAGAACCTGGATGAGATGCAAGGTGTGTCCGTTCCACGTCGCGATTTGCCCTGAATTACCATGCGTAGCCCTGCAGCCGCCTGCAGCCCTGAAGCAGGACCAGCGGAGACCCGCAGAGACTCGGGGGACCCGGGGGGACCCGGGGGGACCCGGGGGGCGTCCCAGTAGCCGTGCCCACACACACAGACAGACGCCGCCTCTTACATGCCAGTGATTATGACGCAATGGTTCACGCTTTCTTAGCAGGCGAGGCTAGGCCCGCCTGTGGCCTACCTGTGGTCTGCCCAGGGTGTGGCGCGGTGCGGCGCGGTGCGGCGCGGTGTGGCGGCCAGGCAGCCGTCTGGCGAGCTACCTCACCTCCAAACACACTGGCCTAGACGAGCCCTAGTCCTGATTACCAGGCCTTAGGTAACGCGTAGACAAGACGCCAGCGATGCACAAGGCTGAGCGATGTGTTTACTTACTGACTGAATTATTTACTGACGTATTTATTTACCCACTGATTGATTTTATTTTGCTGACTCACTGACTATTTTATTTTCTGACTTATTTGCTTACTGACTGATTTATCTACTGACTGATGCATTTACTGATTTATTTACTGACTGAATCATTCACAGACTGATTCATTGACTAACTGATTCATTTACTGACCGATTCATTGACTAACTGATTCATTTACTGACCGATTCATTGACTGACTGATTCATCGACTGACTGATTCATTGACTGACTGAATCACTGACTGATTCATGGACTGACTGGTTCATTGCCTGACTGATTCATTGACTGACTTACTCATTTACCGATTCATTTACTAACTGATTTGTTTACTTACGGATTGATTTATTGACTTACTGACTGATTTGTTTACTTACGGATGATTTATTGACTGACCAACTAATTACTGACTAGATGATTAATTTACTGACTGCCTGATTAGTTTAATTACTGACAGATTAGTCCATAGTCCGACTGATTTGCTGACCGTGTCCACGAAAAATCTTGGTATGCCAATAATTTTAGGTCCATCCTAATCATCGCCTTTTCGCCGCCGATGTTCGACCCACCCCATCGAGACATCGAAACGTCCGAACTCCCGCGCCCTTCTTTACACACCGAGCCGGCTGCCTGGGCAAAGGCCAAAGGGCCAAATCCGGAATTTCGTTAAGTTACGGGCCCCTGGTTTTCTGTCGAAACGTGGTGGCCTTCTTGGGGCCGATGGTGCGCGCGCCGGCGCCGGTGCCGAGCCGTGCCGAGTCGAGCCGAGCCGGGCCAGTGTCGACAGCCGATACACCTTGACTATCAATCGGCCCTCGCCCTTCTCATTTCCGGTCCAACTGCTAATGAGAGCAGCGCTGGGGCGTGACTGCAGACTGCAACACTTCCCAATTACATCTGATAAGACAAGCCAGCTTTGCAACCAGGCTTCCTGGATTCTTTTTCGCGCGGGATGTTGCCCAGCCTTCATACACGCGGCGGCGTGAGGCGGCTCTTGTTATTGTTGTTGTTTTGCTCTTCTTTCGTGTCGGTTGCGCAGAAGGCCCGCGTATCAGCGCCCTCTATCAACCAAGTCTTGCACGACTTTTAATAACAGCTAAGGCGGCGGTGCTAAACCCGGCGCGGCTTACCCTATCGTTTTAATCCGTCTCGATTAGTTCTTTTCATTGCTTTTGATGTTGTTTTTGTTTTTCGGTGAGCCCGATGCTCTGTTCCCACAGTCATTGTCTCGGCCCGAGTGGAGCACGGCTTCATTTACATGGCGCCAGTCGGTCGAAGAGTCGATCTGTCTCCCCCGCGCCCCTTCGGAGAGAGACGCTGCACTGCACAAGGATAAAAACGCCCCAAATTTGAGCCAAGCACACACAGGCGCCGCGCAAAAAAGCTCCGCTCTCTCTTATTGCGCGCGTTCGACCCGTTTTTGTTTTTTACGACAGGGCGGTGTATACAGCTCTGATGACCTCATCATTTTGCAGTGCACAGACTGCACAGGGCGCCGCCGCTCAACATGGACTGTATTGCGAAATGGGGGCTTAAAAGAGCGAATAAAGGCCGCCGAAAAGGAGGAGGAGAAGAAACTGCTTGCGAGTCGCTTTTGACCTACAGCTCGAGATAATAAAAAGCCGTGTACTCTCTGGGGCCGTGGCCGTGGGTTCGATACCGGCCGCGGCAGCCTTTTTGGTTGCATCAAAGACAACGGCATTCCGTGTTGTTATTTTACCAAGTGGAAAGCGACATCGTGCGGGGCCTCCCCCCTGCCGGGGACCTTCATGCTGTTTGGGCAATTGCCGACCTTGCAGTGTCGTGTCGTCCGGGACGTCCCCGCCGACGACATCCTGGCCGAGCAGCACATCCCACAGTGGGCCAGAAGACCGGTGCAGGCGGCCAAAACGCTAGACGCGTTTTGAGCTGCAGGGTCGCCAATTGGAACTCGAACCGAACGTGTGACCCCACCAGCTCTCCGAACGAGGAATCCATTGGTGGGATCACACGTTCGGTTCGAGTCCCATTTAGCGACTCTGGAGCTCAAAACGCGTCTAGAGTTTTGGCCGCCGCCACCGGTCTTCTGGCCCACTGTGCGGCGAGGAGTCCGTCCTGTTTTTCGCGGTGCAGTTTCTCACGATAGTCCGTACGCGCCGGCGGCACCGCGCCGCGGCTCGCAAGGCCCTCACCGCGCTAGGAGGACTCGAGACTGGCTCTCAGGCCCTGCCTGCCCTCCACCAGACTGACTCCGAGAGTCGCTCTGTCTCTCTCGCACCTACACAGGACGCCCCATGAAAGCGAGAGAGACAGAGCTACGAAAACAACTCTCGGAATCAGTCCGCTGCCGTTAAGTCGTGTAGCACAATCCGCCGATTCGGCTTCGATTCGCCGCGGTTTCGACACCCATTTTATGTCTCTCTCGACTCCATACCGGCCGGGCCGGGCCTGCCGCGACGGGCTTTACGAGTGACCCCTCGCTTACAACCTTCGCTGCTTCGCTGCCCCTCTTCGGCGATCGAAAGCCGGGAGGCCTCGCCAGCCTTGCCAGGCCTTGCCGAGCAGACGGCCGCATGAAATCGAAAGTCTGTTCGAGAGTGACCTTCGAGATATCGATGTCACCGGCGCGGACCGACCGGCACGTTCGAGACAAACCGCATGCATGCTCCGCCGAGCACGTCAAAACGGACCCAATGAAGAAAGTGGCCGGCCTTCCCCGGGGATCGAACCCGCGACCCGCTGAACCCACGGCACGCCACTGCACCGCGCTGGTGCACTGCTTCCAGTGTAGGGGGCAGCCACCGGGGCACTAAAACCAAATGTCGGATTCAAGGCTCGACGAGCGTGACATTTAGCACGCCCAACGAAAATGGGTACTGTTTCAAACGTCACCGAAATTTTCAGAGTTTGGTTATTTGTTTTTGTTTTTTTTCTTTTGAGTGCAGTTTATGGGTACAACGGGAAGAGCTTGGCCAGTGTACTACTACAGAATGCAGCGACAAGGCAGCGGCCGTTGACAGCGACACTGGTCTAGCAACCTCTCCGGCCAATTTGAGAGGCGCGGTATGTAAAGTGTACCGACACGCCAGTGCGGTCCCATTCCACAGCCAACACGCCGAACACACTTCGACGCGGACAAAAAAGCAGACATCGGTTGACCACTACAGTAAAAAAAAGAGGAAAAGAGACTGTTAGATGGATGGGAAAATTGTGTAACCAAATTTGCCATGGTGACTTATGCTTCCATTAAACGAAGAAAACAAAAAAATAGCAAAAGTTGACGCTCAACTCCGATTTTAGTACTCGAGTCTGCAAGACCCCGTCACGGTAACAGCCAGTAACAAACTGTGTGTGTGTGTGTGTGTGTGTCCGCGTCCGTCTGGCAACATTTCGCTCCCAAAGTGAGTTCCCTGGTCGGGGCGTGGGCAGTCCGCACGCGGCCATGTCCACACACACACACACACACACACACACACACACACACACACACACACACACACCCAACACGACCCGAAAGATGGACTGGACAGCGAGCGGCGAGCGACCGCTCAAGCAGAGCACCCAACGACAAAGCGACGGAAAATAGGATTTGTAGAAGTGCCCGGTGAGTCAGTTGTGTGTGTGTGTGTGTGTGTGTGTGTGTGTGTGACGAGTGAAGGTGTGAGAGTGAATGTGCCCCTCGTGCCCGCCTCAAGGCCGGCCGAAAACGAAAGTGAGACTCATCTCCAAATGGGCGAACGGCCGGCCGGCCGGCGGCCCGAAGCTCACTAGAAGCCGCATCGCTGATGAACGGGAAGAGGCGATATTTCAGCCGGCCTGGACGTACACAGTGGGCCAGAAGACCGTCGGAGGCGGCAAAACTCTAGACGCGTTTTGAGCTCCAGAGTAGCTAATCAGGACTCGAATATAACGTGTGACCCCACCATGGGATTCCTCGTTCGGAGAGCAATCCATAGGTGGGGGTCACACGTTCGGTTCGGTCTCATTTAGAGACTCCCAAAATCAAAACGCGTCTAGAATTTCGGCCGCCTCCACCGGTCTTCTGGCCCACTGTGGGACGGGTAGACACTCCCAAAATCTAAGTGCGCCGCTGTCACGCGGCGTGACCCTTCTCCTCCAGTCCCTTCCAGTGGCACTGCCACGGCACTGCCATGGCACTGGCCGCTGGACAAGGGCCACTTAACAAAGGGCAGCACATTCCAGACAGGGCGACCCCATGCATCACGCCCCTCACCTGGAACGCCACCACTCCAGCGGCCCCAGTGGACTCCAGCCGTCAGTCCAGCAGTGACTCCAGCCAACCACTGAGTTCGGTCCGGCAGTCGCTCCTGCCAACCAACTGCCAACCACTGAATTCAGAGTCGGGCAGTCGCTCCAGACAACCACTGAATTCAGAGTCCGGCAGTCGCGCCAGCCAACTTCCGAATTCTCTACGGCGCCACTTCTTTTTCAGGCAGTCACTCCACAATGGAGGATTTAAGTACAGAAAAAGTACGGTCATATGGAACAAGTGCGGATGCACCGTACGTTTTCCCGTACATCCGATCTATAATGTCCGTCCTGTACATTTTCCGTACAGAGGTGAAGAATTTTTCACAGTGCAGTGCGGCCGTTCCCCAGCTGGCTAATCCCTTCGGAACCACTTTACGCGGGACCGGCTTTCTTGGAGTCGCGGCGGCGCCGGTAGTCGAACCCGGGACGCGGCGACGCGGCGCTCGGCGCTTCGCACCTTTCGTGTCGCCGAGCGACCCTCGCGGCGGCGAGTCGCGGCGCTCGGACGCTCGGTGACAAGATGGCGTGTTGACGAAAATTGCATTTCTCTCCCGCGAGAGAAATCCGTTCGGAGAGAGAGAGAGAGAGAGAGAGAGAGAGAGAGAGAGAGAGAGAGAGAGAGAGAGAGAGAGAGAGAGAGAGAGAGAGAGAGAGGGCGAGAGGGGGGAGGGAGGGGAAGAGGGAAGGGGAGAGAGATATGAACGCACGTGGGGACCTAAACGCAGGGCTGCCGAACAGATTAATCGGCGCTCATTCGCACGCCTCTCGCGACAGTTCGCGTTCTGCCTATTTCTCTGTCCGCCTGTCTGTCTGTCTGTCTGTCTGTCTGTCTGTCTGTCTGTCTGTCTGTCTGTCTGCCTGTCCGTCCGTCCGTCTGGCCAGTCCGGTCCGGCCTAGTCCCCGCTGCCTGCCGCTGCCCCCTTCCCAGGCCCGGTACGTTTCATCACACGCGATCCGATCGGATGCCGGGCTGAAAGTAAAAGTGGAGCCGAGCCGAGCCGAGCCGAGCCGAGCCGAGCCGAGCCTGCAGCTGCACCGGACTGGCCATACTGACTGGACAGTGGTCTGGACCTGGTCTGAGCTCTGGCAATGACGCCGTCCGCCGACCTATGCACGAAATTGGCAACACAATTTTCACTACCATTTTTTAAATTTTTTTTAAAGCGGGTTTTGCATCTGGCGTAGGTTGTTTTTTAAACAAAATTTTCAGCGCGATTTATCATGACATCTACGAGACCGTAGCGGCAGCGAACGGCAAAGCGTGGTGACCGTTGGCCGTGTCGGCCGTGCGGCCAGCGGCAACTCTGATCGGATCGGACTGGTAAAAGCGAGCTTTGCACGTCCTCCGGGCGTCTCTGTCGCCCTCCGGCTGGCCTTACAGTGTCTGAGCCCGGCTATGGCGGTCTGCGGGCGTCTGGTCCGAGCGTGCCGAACGAGGCACTCCGGAGTGCGGCTTGGGGAAGTCCCATCGGCTGCGCGACGACGTCAGCCTCAGCAAGACGAGGACGATGGCCATGGCGGCGATCGGACGCACAGTGGGCCAGAAGACCGGCGCAGGCGGACAAAGTACCGGACGCGTTTTGAGCTCCAGAGTCGCTAAATGGGACTCGAACCGAATGTGTGACCCCACCAATGGATTGCTCGCACGAGGAGTCCATTGGTGGGGTCACACGTTCGATTCGAGTCCTGTTTAGCGACTCTGGAGCTCAAAACGCGTCTGAGATTTTGACCACTTCCACCGGTCTTCTGGCCCACTGTGCGGCGGTGCCCACTACCACACCGTACTCACCGTGTCATGCGGAGCGTTGCAATAGTCCAAAGTCGTTATCCGTATCCACTGCCACACTCACTCACACACACGCACTGCAAACACTTGTCTCACTGTTTTGACGTCCGCATAGTCTGCCGGACACACACACACACACTGTCACACGGACACGCGCGTGACGCGAGCGTGACGCGGACGTGACGGGGACGTGACGCGGACGTGACGGGGACGTGACGCGCGGGATGGAGGTGTGCGACGGCGGAGTAGCACCGACTGGTTGCGGGCCGCGCGCTGGCGGGCGGTCTCGGCGGTCTCGGCGGCGCGACCTCCCCTCCAGGCTCACTCTTACTCTCTCTCTCTCTCCCCACCAGTGGGACGGCCAGCAGCGAGGCTTGGAAGGGGCGGCCTGGGGCGGCCTGGGCGGCCGGCCGCTGTTACTGGTAACGTGTTACTGTTACGCTGTCGGCCCGCGGCCCGCGCGCGGCACGGCAAAGCGTCGAGCAAAGCCAGACTCATTCCGAGAGTCGTTTTCGTCGCTCCGGCCCTCTCGCACTCACGGGGCGCCCCGTCTGGGTGCGAGAGAGACAGAGCGACGACTCTCGGAATGAGTCCGCAGCCAGCGGGGCTGTGGGGGACAGTGCCTCTGTCGCGGTTCGCCTGACCTGCTTGCACTCGGCTGGGCGCGCGAGATTTAGCAGCACACACACACACACACACACACAGACACACACGCACACACGCGCACACACACACACACACACACAGACACCTAACCACGTCTAGTAGCTCGGTTATTAGTTGTGGAGCCATCCCAGCCAACATGGCCAAAGATGTAAGATGAAGAAAAAGAATAGACATTTCCATCGGCGACCGATAGCAAATCGAGCGCACTGCCGCACAACACACAGCAGCTGCCGCTGGGTGCGGTCGGTCGGTCTTATTTATGGGAAGGCTTATCGACAGAACCTCCTCAAAACCCGCACAAACCTAAAAAAAAAAAAAAAAAAAAAAAAAAAAACACCGCCGTCCGCACTCCTTAGGCAGTCGAACAGACTCACTGTGGTGGAGCAAAGTTTTCGCTCCTAATGAAACAAAGGCGCCCACCTGACCGGCTTCCTGACAAATTGCATTACATGTGTGTGTTATTTTTGTTGTTCAACTCGATTAAAAAAAGGGTTTCAATCTAATTTTTAAAAATTGGCTGAGGGGGGGAGAGAGAGATAGAGAGAGAGAGAGAGAGAGAGAGAGAGAGAGAGAGAGAGAGAGAGAGAGAGAGAGAGAGAGAGAGAGGACAAAAGAAGCCGATCGCATAGCCGACAAACGCGGTAGTTAGTCTCGGCGGTGGCTCCGTCTCCCTGTCGACCGCGGCGTCGTCCAGATGAAAATGTAGATGACCTTTCTCCCCGCCCGAGACTGAGGCCCTTCCCCGGCCTAGAGGCCAGAGGGAAGAGGGGGGGGGGGGGGGGGGGCTAAGGGAGCAGACTTATGTGATACGGTAATGATAATGGCAGTGGTGCCGGCAGGAGTCGAACCCGGGCCACGCAGCTCGGCTGCCGACGTCGCAGCCAACTACGCTACCACCTCATTGGGATCACACACACACACACACACACACACACACACACACACAAGTACAATCTGCGTACAATCCTATCCAACTGATTCATGCCGACTTTGCAAAAATTGCCTGCCCTTGCGCCCCCCCCCCCAAAAAAAAAAACCACAAAAACCTAAATAAAAATCAAATTTGACGCTGGCGTTGGTGGAACACACCGCCGCTGCTTGGACGTGGGTTCAACAACGCCGCGTTCATGCATTTCCAAATGTCACTTTAGCTTTGGTGGAGGCACGCATCTGATTACCACCCAGCCTTCGGCCACCTTCGGCTGTCCGGACTGGAGGAGGCGAAGGGGCGAGAGGGGCGGGGGCGTCCCTAAGTCACGGGACGCGTCACACAAAGTGTCCGGGTTGGCGACGGCGCTTTCGAGTAGATACCACGATAGTTTACTTTTCTGCGGTAACATCACAGTCCCGCACCGGCATACTTTTTGTTAAATTTTTGATGGGAATTTGTTTTTGACCTGGCTTACGGCCGGTCCCTTGGACTGCCCCAAGCGCCTGTTCGTGTGTCGCCGGGGGCATGGGCCGGCATGGGCCGGCATGGGCCGGCGTAGCCCATCGGGCCGTGGGCGCGGGGCGCTGGGCGGTCCTAGGCGGTCCTAGGCGGTCCTAGGCGCCGAGTCCTTTTATTGCCTTTTACAACACCGTGTCGTCACTGGCAGTCACTGGCGCAGCAGACCGATGCCGAGAGTCGTCGCTCTGTCTCTGTCGCACTCGCGGGGCGGCCCGTTTCGGAGCGAGCGAGGCAGAGCGACGAGAACGACTCTCGGCATCGGTCTGCAGGGGCGCGTCGAGTTGAGGCGGTGTGCGTTCGTTCCAGCGGCGTCCCAGTGTCCCAGTCGGCTGTGGCGTCTCGTTGCTTCGTTTTGCGTCCGAGTTCCCGCGCCTCTCCAGCCACGCAGCGCCGCGCGGCGCGCTGCCTCTCCCTGGCCGACCTTTCAGAAAGGTGACGATATTCCTTCCTCGTTGGCGAGGGTTGCGAGAGCGAGCCGCCACCGCCCGGCTACGCCCGGCCGGCCCATTTCAATTCATCCACGAACCGCCACCCGCGTCGCGCGTCGCACAGTGGGCCAGAAGACCGGCGGAGGCGGCCAAAACTCTAGGCGCGTTTTGAGCTACAGAGTCGCTAAACAGGACTGGAAACGAACGTGTGACCCCACCAATGGATTCCTCGTTCAGAGAGCAATCCATTGGTGGGGTCCCACGTTCTGTTCGAGTCCCATTCAGCGACTTTGGAGCTCAAAACGCGTCCTGGATTTTGACCGCCTCACCGGCCTTCTGGTCCACTGTGCGGCATTGCGAAGCTGCGACGCCCCCGGCGGTCCCTGGCGGCCGTCTAGGGCACTTTGTCTGACGAATTGGACAAGCAGCTAGCGTCACACGTTCACACACCGTCACACGTTCAGTTTGAGTCCCCTTAAGCGACCCTCTGCAGAGGGTCACAAAATCAAAATCCAGCCCCACGGTTCCCAGCGCGCTCCCCGCCCCACTCCAGCCCAGGACTCTAGTTCACTCCAGACGCATGCCCGGCATGTCCACGCGCTTTGTGCGCTCCAAATGCCAGCGCATCCTCCAGGTCGACTCCAGCAGACCGATTCCGACGGTCGTTTTCGTCGCTCTGTCTCTCTCGCACTCATGGGGCGTCCCGAACAGGTGCGAGAGAGACAGAGCGACGATAACGACTCTCGGAATCAGTCTTGCAGCCGGGGAGCACTACACTGCGGACTTTCTAGAGCGGTCGGCTGTCTGGCGAAAGGTTCAATTCGGCCAAATGTTCCGGGCGGCGCGATGCGGCGCGATGCCGCGGCGGCCTAAACAGCAGCACGTGCCGTCACTCTGTCTCTCTCTGTTCCACCCACGCACAGTCACATCACGTATAATTACCTTTCACTCTCACTTCCAAAGCTCGCGGCGCTCGGCCGTCTAGCCGAGCCCCTTCCCCTTCCCCGGGCCGCCCTGTGCGGCACGCGGTGTGGCCCTTCCGACACCGCTCTCTCTCTCTCTCTCTCTCTCTCTCTCTCTCTCTCTCTCTCTCTCTCTCTCTCTCTCTCCTCTCTCTCCCTCCCTCGCACCCCCACGCGCGAGTGCGAGAGAGACAGCGCGACAGAACGTCTGTTCGGAGCGGCCCGCCGGCATCCAGACACTAACGCGGTGGGAGCGGGAAGCCGAGGTGTGAAAGGACGATCGTTGTTGTTATTGTTGTTATTGTGGCGGATACTGTATTGTTCCGATCTTTCAGATTGGAGGACTGGTGATGATGATGATTATGATGATTGGGTTGGTAGTCGGTGTCGTCGTTCACAATGACTCACACTACCCCCTGAAAAAACTCTAGACGCGTTTTGAGCTCAGTCGCTGAGCGGGACTCGAACGGAACGCGTGATCCCACCAATGGATTGCTTGTTTAGAGAGCAATCCATTGGTGGGGTCACACGTCCGGTTCGGTCCTATTTAGCGACTCTGGAACTCAAAACGCGTCTAGAATGCTGGCCACCTCCACCGGCCTTCTGGCCCGCTGTGCATTGGTAACGCGTGGCGCGCCACTGTAACCAGTTTGCTCATTTGAGCGATGCTCGGATTATCCGACACCTATCGACTGGCGGCAGTGGCGCGCGCGAAGCGTAAATCTGATTATCGAAAACATTCCACCTTATTCCGGCATTCCGACTCGCGGAGTATTTGAACCCGGAACCGGTGCGGTCAAACCAAAGAGTCTCTGACCGCGGCCGGCGGCGGCCGCTGCAGCGTTTAAGACGGTCTGCAGACTGAGAGTCGTTTTCGTCGCTCTGTCTCTCTCGCGCCTGTAGAGTGCGCACCCACGAGTGCGAGGGAGACAGAGCGACGAAAACGACTCTCGGAATCAGTCTGCTGGGAACGCCGGCGGTGGCGTTCGGTCTTCCCCGCGTCCGTTTTGCAACTCAAATCAGCGCTCCGTGACTCCGTGACCGGCGAGACCGTGCACACGCACTGCGCACGCACTGGCCGGGCCGCGCGGTCAGACGCGGCCAGTTCGAACGCGGCCCGCGAGCGTACTCGCAAGGTCGGCTTTTGCCCTTTCGCCTAACCTAACCCGGGACCGGGCCATGATAACCTCGCGGCTGCCTTCGTCGCTGTCTCTCTCGCGCCCCCACGGGACGCCCCACGGGTGCGAGAGAGACAGAGCGACTTGGAGCGCAGTCGGCTCATCCATAAGGCTGGCGGCGTCGCGGCGCGTCGGGGCGCACCACTCCGCCGAGAGGGTTCGGAACCTCCAGGCAGTTTCTCAATACCGTCGCTGTTTGAGTCACCGAGTCCTCTCGCCTGGCGGCGAGGCCGCGCCACTGCGCGAGTCAAACTGCGCGCTAAAAACGGAGAGAAAAAACTGATTTGCTTTGGGTTTGCCACGCGAATGGAGGGTGGCGAACGCCTGACGGGTAGGCAGCCCGCTCCGCCTGCGCGTCTGGCGGGACTGCCTACCCTGAGTCCTGCAGGCGTTTCGCCGCGTCTCGCCCGGAATGCCCATTTTGGCGGAAGCAAAAAACATCCACTTTTAGTCGTCTTTACCTGTTTAAAGTTAGCCGTTACGGACGTTTTACTTAGAGCGACTTAGTTTGTAAATTTGGGGTTTTATTTTCGTGACTCGGAGCACGAAAATCGCAGCGCACACCGTTTCCGAGTTACGGCACTGGAAACTGGGCTTTTCTCTCTGCGAGGTTGGCACTCCCTGCCCGAAGCTCACAGAGCCCGAGCGGCCCGAGCTCCAGAGAGGAGGCCATCCTTTGAGCAGACTGATTCCGAGAGTCGTTTTCGTCGCTCTGCCGTTCTCTTGCACCGATAGCGGACGTCCCATGAGTGCGAGAGAGACAGACCACGGTAACGACTCTCGGAGTCAGTCTGCTGACGAGACAAAACGCTCATGCTAATTCCCGCCAAAATCCAGACGCGGCGTGCGCCGTGCTCGCCGTACTCGCGGAGGGCGAGATGCGACCTTTGTCTTCTGCTGATACATATGCAAACGCCCAAACAAAAGGCACTTCCACTTTCAGAGGGAAAGAAAGGTCAAGAGCGAGAGAGGGCACCGACTCCCCGACTCGAAAATAACTAACGATCGGCAGATGCTTGGGTCCTGCCAAATCACCGACGTGTGTTCACTTACTCTGTCTCTCTCGCACGCATCACGGGGCGCCCTGCGAGTGCGAGAGAGACAGAGCGGAATCGGCCTGCAGTGCATCGCCTTGAATGCGCCTCGAAAGCTGCCCGGGCCGGGCCGGGCCGGCAGTGAGGGCACTGAAGGCGCGGACGCGCGGACCGCAAGGAAAATGACTTTCGGTTCCGTTGCCTTGGCTACTCGGCTGCCGCCTGCCTTTTGTTTACAACTAAACTGTCGTCTGCTGCGTCGTCTGCTGCGTCAGCCAGGCACCGCCTTCCTTGCCTTTGGCTTGCCTTTGGCTTGCCTTTGGCCGGCCGTTCCTCGCCGCGCTTCCGAGCGCCGAATTTCACGTTCCGAACCCCGTAAGGTTAAGAAGGCGTCGTGCGACGCGGAGCGCTGCGGAGCGCGGAGTGGAGACAAGCCGCGCCAAGCCGGCAAAACACAATAAAATCCGGTGACGCTGCGCTTCGTGGCGACGGCACCGACGGCACGGCCAGCCATTCCGAACGGCGCTTTCGTCGCTCTGTCTCTCTCGCACTCGCGGCGCGCTCCGACTGGGTGCGAGAGAGACAGCGCGAGGCTGGCGAGGCGCCGCGCGGCGACGTCGTGCACTTCCATACCGGCATGCCGGGGCACCGTCCTTGCATTCAAGGGCCTTTAAGGCGCGGCGTGGCGCCGCCAAACAGTTAGTGGAAATCGTGATAGGCACACGCCCAGCGCTGGCGGTGAAGTACGCCGTGGTGCTGGCCGAACCACAGTGGGCCAGCAGACCGATGGGGGCGGTCAAAATCCCGGACGCGTTTTGAGCTCCAGGCTAAATGGGACTCGAACCGAACGGGTGACCCCACCAATGGATTGCTCTCCGAACGAGGAATCCATTGGTGGGATCACGCGCTCGGTTCGAGTCTCATTTAGCGACCCTGGAGCTCAAAACGCGTCTAGAGTTTTGGCCGCCGGCCCACTATGCGGCGCTGTTAGTACTGTTGGTGCGACGCGCGAGGCATGTATACTTCCGCGATTTCCAGCGGCATGGCGGCGCCCGGTTTCTCCCTGAGGACCTCCAGGGGGTCCCCAGAGTGTCCTAGAGTGTCCTAGAGGGGCTCCAGGGGCCCCAGGGGGTCCGCCGGGAGGCGCGGTGCCTCACGGGCACGCAGGGGGCCCTTGACACAGAGGGTGTGCCCTCCTCCGGCGCGACCTCCTTCACCTCCTCGCCGCCACGACCGCCACGACTCACTTGGCGACGACGCACTCGCTGCGCGCACTGCGCGTGCTAATGACCCGTCATTACCCGCCAATTGTTTGGATTTTGCCGCCGAGACGCGCGCAGCCCGGCGCAGCCCGGCGCAGCCGACAACGAGACTCGAACGAGTCTCGAACGAGTCTCGAACAAGTCTCGAACGAGGCGGGGCGCACCGCGACGCGATGCGTTCGGAACGCGCTCACCAACCCAGGCGACAAACAGTGCGCACGACGCGCTCCGTCTCCCTCGCACCCCTAACGCCCTATGAGTGCGAGAGAGACAGCGCGATGGATCCTTCGGGATGAGGTGGCTGTAGAGCCGCAGCGGCGGGATTCTGTCGTCGTCCGGACAACCAGCCCGACCTTTGTCGCGCTGGTCAAACTTGGGTCGGGTCGACGTGTACCAAGGGAAAGGGCACGATGACCACGACGGCAACTTTCCAGACGCGTTTGGAACTCTACGATCCTCAGACAGGGCTCGAATCGAACGCATAAGGGTACCAACGGATTCCTCGTTCGAAGGGCGATCCGAAGGCACCCTCACATGGTCCGTTTCGATGAGTTTTGAGCATGCCACACCAATGCAAGCAGTCCCCATCGATATCGGTTGTCGCAGGAAACGCAACAAAAGACAGAACGACCACCACTGGAGGCGATCTTCGGAACCGATCTCCCGGCGTTTGTCCGAGAGAGGCTACACAGACTGACTCCGAGAGTCGTTTTCGTCGCTGTCTCTCTCACACCTGTACGGAACGCCACGTGAGTGCGAGAGAGACAGAGCGACGTAAACGACTCTCGGAATCAGTCTGCAGCCTGAGGTCGCTGACGCAGACGTCGTCCGCTGTCATGGAAGTGCACACACGCACTCGGCTACGCCATGGCTACGCTCGGCGCGTCGAGGCGTGGCGCTGCTGCCTTCTCTCTCGCACTCGCGAGGCGTCCCGCATAGTCCCGCAGGGGTGCGAGAGAGACAGAGCGACGAGACGCCGTTCGGAACCGGCCTGCCGCGGCACTGAAAGGACCGCCAGCGCCCTTGGGGGACGACGCGACGTCGACGCGCTGCAGTCGTTTTCGTCGCTCTGTCTCCCTCGCACCTACACAGGACGCCCCACGAGAGCGAGAGAGGCAGAGCGACGAAAACGACTCTCGGAATGAGTCTTGCTGCCCGCGCTGCCCGGAGGTCCTTGATTTGTTCCTGTTCTTTGTTGCCTCTTGATTCTTTTTCTTCTTCTCTTTCGTTCCTCCTCATTGTAGTCGCGCGTTGCGCGTTGCGTGCGATACGTCTTTCACGTCCAGGACCATTGTTGCCAATTTTCGGCTCCACCGCGCCCACGCAGCGCCACGCTACTGCACGCACGACCGCCACGCGTGCGTCGTTTTCTTGCTTTTCGTCCTTCCCCGACTGACTGTCAGCACGCTGGTTCCGAACGCCGCTTTCGTCGCTGTCTCTCTCGCACCCCTGCGGCACCCCGTTAGGGAGCGAGAGAGAGAGAGAGAGACAGACTGCGACCACCGCGCAGTGGGCCAGAGGGCCTGTGGAAGCGGTCGAAGTTCCGGACGCGTTTCGAGCTCCAGAGTCGCTAAATGGGACTCGAACCGAACGTCGTGTGACCCCACCAATGGATTCCTCGTTCGGAGAGCAATCCATTGGTGGGGTCACACGGTCAGTTCAAGTCCCATTTGGTGACTCTGGAGCTCGAAACGCGTCTAGAGTTTTGGCCGCCTGCGCCGGTCTTCTGGTAAATCCACTGTGCGGCGCGCCGCGGCGGTCCCCAGCACGCGGAGTGCGCAGTGCGGCACCGAGATTGGGCAAGGCGGCAAGGCCGATCACGTGCCCGCCTCGCGTGTTCAAGTCTCCGGGGTAACCAAAGGGTCGCGCCGAAAACCCGAAAACCGGCCGCGGAGTCATTGTTGTTAAGTTGGCAGCGCCGGCAGGCTGATTCCGAGAGTCGTTTTCGTCGCTCTGTCTCTCTCGCACCAATACGGGACGCCCCATGAGAGCGAGAGAGACAGAGCGACGAAAACGACTCTCGGAATCAGTCTAGAGAGTCTTAGTCGTCTCCGCCCGGAACGGCGCGCCAGGCGAAGGTGGGTACAGTGCGTCACCCCGGACGTTGTTGATGACCCTTGACCCTCCGGGTGGGTCCAACCGCAGAGTCGTCTCGTCGCTCTGTCTCTCTCGCACCCCTGCGGGGCTCCCCACGAGTGCGAGAGAGACAGAGCGGCGCAAGCAGCGCAGGTGTCACGGCCGATCAGCTGCTCGTCCGGCCAGCGGAGCCAGCGGGGCGCGGAAGTGACAATGGCGAAGGGCCCTCGCCGAGCGCACGCCAGCCACGCCGTCCACAAATGACGTAACGCGAACGTGGCGACGCGCACAGTGGGCCAGAAGACCGGTGGAGGCGGCCAAAATTCTAGACGCGTGTTGAGCTCCAGAGTCGCTGAACGGGACTCGAACCGAACGTGTGACCCCACCAATGGATTGCTCTCCGAACGAGGAATGCATGGGGTCACGCACTCGGTTCGAGCCCTATGTTTAGCGGCTCTGGACGTCAAAACGCGTGTAGAATTTTGGCCGCCTCCACCAGTCTTCTGGCCCACTGTGCTGCGGCATCCTTGGGCCGTCTAGGCCGGCCGGCTGGCAACGGCCTGTGCCAACGGCCTGCATCGGTCCAGCGCACAGGCCGCAGGTTCACGACAAGGCCGCTCTTCTCTTTTCCACGAGGTTGTCGCCCTGATGACCTTAGCCCCCCCCTCCCCCGCTTTTTTCCGGCTCCCGAAACAAAATAAAAAGTTTCGTGAAGTGCTCATAAAGAATGCACGCGGGGAGATGTTATTAGAATACGCTTCCGGCGTGGTAGCGAGGTGCGGAGGCGGACTAGGCAGCTGACTGATTCCGAACCGATTTCATCGCTCTGGCTCTCTCGCACCCATAGGGAACGCCCCGTGAGTGCAAGAGAGACAGCGACGAAAACGACTCTCGGAATCAGTCTGCAGAGCCAGCGGGGGTAGTCGGAAGACAGAGACAGGCCTGCGAAATCTGAATCAGCTGTCCACCTCTAGGACTATGGCAGAATGGTTTCCCAATAGTGCGTTGCCTGTTGCCTACCCACGCGGCTGCGAGCGCGGTAGCGTCGGTAGCGTCGGTAGCGGGCCGAAGCCGATGGGTTGCCTAGTTGCCGGCGCCAAGTCCTCCAATACTCCAATCGCAGACCACACTGCGAAATCCAAGTTTTCAGATGAGTTGCCTACCTTTCGACGCAGCGCTGGATCCTTTCAAAGCCTGAAAAGCTACCGCCAATCTACCGTTGCTTGGACTAGGGTCTAGAAACATATCACATTGAGATCTGAAATTTATTTTAGCAAGTTACGGGCTGATAATTTATGTTACAGTTTGTTAAGATAAATAATTGTAATGATAAATAAATTATGGATTATTAATTAACCTGGGCTGCCTGATGAATAAGTTGTTTAATTTTGTGTGGAAGAAGTTCCACCATTTCCTTGCAGACGGGTAATTCCAAAGCTACTTGCTTTTCTGCCTCAGGATTGACGGTACAGTAGTCAACGATGAACTAAAAAATTAAGGATAATGAATGGACAATCTTGCAGTCGCTGGAAACGCGAATTTGTCTGTTCATTATGCCTCTGAACCTACCTTGAAGCTTGCTAGACTTTTCCTATTGTTTTCTACCTTTTGTTCTCCATCACATGTAATAAGCCGGGCAAACAACCGACCCCTGAAAAAGTGACAGCTGAGAACAGGCCGCACAAATTCTGGTTCCAGCTTAATATCCTTGATGCTAGAGCTGAAAAAAGTTTAAAAATCATACACATTAAAAACTTGTTGCTAAGTACATCCAAGATGTATGTAAAAAAATCTTTTGGGTGCTTTTGCTAACAAAAACAAGCACTTACCCATCACTGTACACAGACGATAAAAAATATCCGAAATTGTCAATGCTCTTTTGAGTCAATGAGTTAAGTTTGCTGAGCACATGAGGATCGGGCATAGTTTTTTCATGATTTTCATCTCTAATTTTTCCTAACTTAAGATGAAGCATTTCGAAATATGTTTGCCCTAACTCATACCACATTTGCCGACATAGCACCAAGTAGCACTGGTGGTTCAGTGATGAAAGCAATTGCTCTAGCATGTCCACCCGTCGCTTGTGCATTCGACATTGTCTGTAAGGCACGATGGACAGAACAGTCAGAATTTCAAACAATCACCCAAAACCAAAGTCAGAATTGAGACTCCTACCTTTTCTCATCAGCTTCAAAGAACGCAAGGACCTGGAAAAGAGCACTGCTATCCTGTGTGATTCTCACAAAATCGGATGCATGCTCATTCAATGTGTAGTACTCTTTGGCATCCTCTAGCCACTGCTTGGTGAAGTGAAACACGGGAAGGGCATCTTCGTAATCCAGCACAAACTTATCGCAGACCTGATTTTCATAAGTCGGTATTTCTAACGTTGAGAAGAGAAGACCACTAATATCATCTGAAGCAGGAGTCAGGACTGTTAAAAATTGAACGGTCAATAAAAATAAGTTACTTGAGAATCAGTCAAATTTACCTAGAGATGTTGTTGTTTGATCAGGGGCTAGCTGCTTGGTCAGATCAGTGGTGGGGCTCTCTGTGTCATCATTTTCATCAGCTCGAGCCATAAGCCTTTCTTTTGACGATTCTAAAAGTAGAAGTCCATATTTGGCCCAGCATCGAGCAACATCTGCACTACGGTGCTTATATCTTTCTTTCCTAGAAAAGAGAGTTAATTCAAAAAATAAAGACTAAACAATGTCCCTAAAACAAGGAAGAGATTCAATGAATACAGCATTGGTTTACTTTGCTTCTTCTTCCTCTGAAGAGCCTTCCAAGCATTTTATTTGCTCATCATAATATTTCTCCAGCACATATGAAGATGCAGCAAGGTGGTGCCTTGCTTGTTTAAAACCATTACGTGTCATAAAGAATTGAGATAGTGTGGCAGCATTCAAGGCCCACTCAATCGGATCATAATCTTTGCTTTCAAGCTGCCTCTTCAGAGTGTTGTGACAGTAGACAGCAGAACGAAGTTCATCTTTCAATGTGCCATATATCTGTAAACAGATCATTTAGTGAGAGGATCTTAACTTACCATTTTTGTGATCAATCCAGGATTGCACAAAGAAATGTTAATTTACTTGAGCTAAATAATAAAGTGTCAGAGTATGACTTTTTTCCAAATCGCTCTCAGCTTTGGAACGAGGAGACGTCAGATCAGATTTATCAGCTTTGAAAAGGTCCTGAACACGAAAAGCTTCCGGAGGATCATGTTGTTCTGTGAATTGTTTATAAAGACTTTCAGCTTCTTCCAAGTATTGTTTTGATTTTTCAGGCTGCTCCAACATTGAATAAAGCACTCCTAAGTGGTTGAGCGCATTAATCCTCAGAATGACAAACCGAGGGTGCAGAGGCTTTTCTTTCGTGATATCCAAAACATTTTTAAGCTCTTCTGCACTTGCTGACAAGGTCTCTGTCTCATAAGATATGACACCTAGGCCCAGCCAAACAGCAGCAAGCATTCCTGACAGTATTTCACTTGCATTGCTGTCATGAAAACTGTCTATCAGAGTGATAACATCAGTTTTTATTTGTGAGAGCACTTCAGCGGCAGCATATTTAGATCTGTAGGGTTCAGTTTCTGGATCTTTCTGACAAAGCAGTTCTTCAACTTTCTCGTACTTCTCTTGAATCTCCATCAGATAATTGACTTTGATGTCAACCATGATTTTAGTCTGAAAAATGACAGAAAGTTGAACAATTGGGTATGGGGAAACATGGTTTGAAAGACAAACATGCATCAAATATTCGTGAAAGGTGATGTACCTTGATAACTGAGCGGAACTAACAGTTTGCAAAATGCAGTGCGAGACGACAGACGGCAGTAGCGACAAATAAATGAAGACAAATCGATGAAATGGTTATTTCCTTCCTGCTTCGAACAGCAGACGGCACCAGTTTGGCTACTGCAGCTACTACAGCAACATCGTCACTGTCGTCTGCAAATATGAGAAATTAAGCTCTATCTGGGTTAGAAACTGAAGAAACAGGTTAGAAAGTTTATAATAATGAAGATTTGAAACTGATTCTTCCATGTCTCCTCCTAGATGGATTTAAAATCATGGATAAAACGCCCGGCATCGTTTCTAGCGGCCCACTATTAAAAAAGTTGCCTTCGTTCAGTTCTCGCGGCTTAGCGGCGGCGTTCGTGGGAGGCTCCCTCTGTGTTGGGTCTTTTATTTTTGCAACGAACACAGTGGCTTTAGACTGGAATAAAGTACTTCTACAAGCGAAAAGGTATTTTTTTTCTCCTCGAATTTAAATTTACTTTTTCATCACACTTATCCAACATTTCTTTTTTTTACATTCAGGAACAATGCTGCCGTTGAGCCTGCACCCAAATTGAAAACTCTTCTCGATAAGGTTACAACTGATCTGAAACTGTCCGATTCAGAAAAGAAATCTGTAAAACTGTTTACCTCTGAATCAGACATCTGTGAAGTTTTCGGAACTGTAATATTTCCTCATGGTGCGCTTTTGGGATTACCAGAAACTGCTAATGCGGAGAGTGTAGCAGATATCACTCTGGACATAAAATGGGTAAAATTTGGTCTTTTTTAATGAATTACTTCTATTATTGGCTTGGGCATCTCAACTTCCTTGGTTGACATAAGTTTTTTTTCCAGGAAGACGAAAAAAGGCCAAAGAAAATCACCGAAAAAATTGAGAGGCTGAAAGAAGTGTCAGTACTGAGTGACGCTGCGAAGCAGTTCGTTATTGCAGAAGGACTGGTTTTGGCAAGAGATTATAATCATTTCACCGCCCCAGCACTTTGTGCATCTTTATGTGTCCTGACAAGTTTTGTACAGGGATCTTTATTTTCTTTGGGGGCCAGTATTAAAAAACACCCTCAAATGAAAGGTCCTGTTTACTTGGCATCTTTTATAATGTGGGCTTGTGCTGGAGCATTTGTATCAGGAAAAGTTAAGGAACTTCAGTTGAGAGAAGATATGGGTCATCTCAGCAAGGAATACGTAGACGGTGGTGTTGAATTTTATGAGAAGTTGCAACAGCAACTACAGCTAAAAAAGGATTTATGTGGAGAAGAAATAGCCAATTTTTTTGGAAGTTACTATCTTGTTGAAATTGTTTCTAAGAGATTGTCGAATTTGAGAAAATTGCAGTCAAAGTTTGGGTTTGAAAGCCTGTGAACCTGAACTCTTGTGGATGTATTCCATAAAGAATAGGACAAATAAATTTTTTTTTACATGTTTTCACAGTAGTTTTATTTTTTCAAATAAGGAAGGGGGAGGGAGGGGGATATAAACAAGGTGGTTAAATTTTGTAAAACAAATCACAGCAAAGAAGAAATAACATAGCTTCCTACTACAAACGAATTTATAAGCTACAACAAAAGGAACCACACATTAGTAAAGCTGTGACTGACAAAAAGCTTCATCACGCTGATGTAAAAGATAACAATAATTAAACTAAAGACTCTCAATGGCAAGGATGTAACAGTAGAGTTAAAACCGTCTTAAACTTGCTTCATTTTTACATATTTCTCAAGTCTTACCTGCCGTAGTCATAAATATCACACAAATATCAAAGAAAAATTCTTTTTAAAAGAAAGATTTTTTTTAAATGAATGAACAAAGGCCTCTCCAATCACAGATGTCAAGATGGATACACGCGACGAATCCGAGTAGCACTTTTGAGATGCTAGAAAGTAAAGTAATGACAAGATGCACATAAAATAAAGTTCTTTAAGTGTTACATGAGTACACTTTAGATTTTATTCAAGCAAGTCATGGAATGTGTAAATCCAAAATGAGGATCTGTCTTCCTTCATCACATAAAGAAAAGTCCAGTACAATTTGAATTGTCCCAAAATTAACTTGCTTTGTAGAAATCTATGAATGTAGCTCAGCATAAACTTAGATGATGCAGCCATAACAACACTTCCCATAACAATTACATAAAATGCCAAGGGTGAGACAAAAATACTGATATCAAAATTGAGAAATACATAGTTAATTTCACACTTCAGTATTTCTTGACCAAGTTTCACAGACTCCCCCGCAGCTACTGTCTATTGGCAAATGAATGTCGAAAAAATTTTGCAGAAAAATAAAAACACAAAAAATCCGCATGAGTAAAATTTTTCAGTCAACAATCTTTAAAAGAAATTTTAAAACAATAAATGAGAATCAGTACGTATTTTACATTACATTGTATTCATACATATATGAATGAACATTTACAAATAATTTTACTGTGATGCACTAATGGGTATTGCACTTATTTCAATTAAGCTACTTAACCTACATACCATATATGACAGTGGAAATAAATGTTTTGAACAACATTGCACTTATCTATAAGTTACATCCATTATGAAGGGGCAGTGTCTATGCAACTATATTGCACTAAAGAAAAAAAAGGGTACCACAAGGTTATCAAGGCCAAGCAAATGTTCTGGGTTCAAGCACATTTAGTTCAGCAAATTTAAAAAGTAGAATCATTCACATCGCCATTGTCAGCTACAGTATTTATTTGATATGGCACTGATGAGAACATTGTAGGTATACATACTTCAAGAACACCATCTTTCTCTAATTCAGTAAAGTCCAAATTTTGAATTGAACCTGGCAAAGAGGGAGCATTTCCACTCATGATGCGGTCATCATACAAAGAAAACCTTGCAGCAAATCCTCTTCCTCGATTTCTCCGTACCGATGCAGGAACATCCCCAGGAGTTTTGACTCTTAAGGTTGGGTCTTTAAGTTTCCAATCAGCTGAAGAACTAGCAAATAAATCCTGAAATTCAACACTAAGACGCTTTTTGCTGGCATTTCCTGATGGGGTTTTTGGCCTCATGCGAGGAAGTGATAATGTTGTTGGTCTCAGAGCAGGGCTTAATGTTACAGCTGTCGTATTCTGTGATGACTCACTCTTGTCCCCATCTGCATCAAGGACTGTTGTGATCACCCCTCTGGGTTTGTTAAGCAACACCTGTGTCTCTCTTCCAGATGGGAGGCTGAGTCGCCCATCAGTTCCTTCTGGGCCACTAACCTTCCACGCTTCATCTTTAAGTCCGTTTGTAACTTTCTTCTTTGATTCAAATAACTTGCGTAGTCCACCAGTCCACTGTAAGAACTTTGTGTGCTTGGGGGGAGAGTCCTCTGTATTGGCTTGCTGTGAACTGCATACCACATTTTGCACGTAGGGAATAGGTGTGATGGGTCGCAGGGCTGAGCTTGTATTCAACTGAGGTTGGTGCTGGGTTTGATTTAGAAAATCATTAGACACCAATGCTTGCGTATCTGTACAACTGCTGGTAGAATGGCAAGGTCCTTGCGGAGTGTGCTTTGACGAACGATCCACCAATACATTTCCTTGCCTGCTTAACTCCTCTTCAGATGCAGCTGGAGGCATGAGATTACGCTCCATGCAAGGGTTCCTCCCCTGGTAAGGTTGAAGAGGCCCTTTCGGCCAGCTTTTATCTGAAAATACATGCAGAAAGTTACCATAGACACCCAGAAAGATGTGTCAAACATACCAAAGGTATGCACAAAAGCATCAAACTTACTCAGCATATACTCAGGAGGATCTGATGGGGACAATGTCAGCAGGGTTTCAACTGTCCCTTCTGACACTGTTGATTCCTGAGTATCTTTCTGACTTGAGTAAGATCTCATTGAGCCTCCTGAGGTGGGCAAAGAAAACAAACAAAACATTACAGGCTGCATTGATTATTCTGTTTCAGAACAACGATCAACAACTTTTGATATGTAGTACACTGCATGTACCTGTGTCATCAGTTGAGTCCACAATGAGCCGCTGGGTGTCGAACAAATTTGTGTTGTTGGTAATAGAATTATTAATAGTGCTACGGTTGACATTAAATGATAGTCCTTGAGTTGGGTTTAGGGTAGGGCTCAAACCAGACGTAAACAAGCAAGCTGAAATTAATTAAGAACAAATATTTAAGATGTTTTGCTTATGCCCAGTAAGTCCAGTAAGGCATCATGACAGAGAAGTACTCACATTTCTGCCGTTCCCAAAGAACTGGCAGCTCTAAGAACCGTTCTTCAACACACAGAGCAGTTAATCGGGCTTCAGCATCCTGGTCCCAGCAGTCTTCCATAGTTTCACGAACCAACTTAATTGCAGTTGAATCTTTCCATGTTTCAGGGAAAAGTGGCCTAGCTTTGTGGCGAACAATCAGCACTTGCATTTGCTCGAAAGTAGGATGATGACCTATAATGTTAATAATGGAGAGGATTTCAGGTAATAATAAAAGAGCAAGTCAAAATTATCTTGGTAAGCAATCACTATGAACACCAAAATTACCTATTTCAGATTCAAATGGCATACGATATGGTGGAACTTCAGATCCAGTTTGATACAAATCAGAACACCGACAAGATAACTCCCAAACGACCAAACCAAGAGCATAAACATCAATTTGCTTCAGAGATGATTCACAATCTCTCAAATTTACAGCTCCCTCCAACACTTCAGGAGCCATGTATCTCATAGTCCCAACCTATAAATCAAAAACAGAAAAATACAAAAACAATGAACATTTAATGAAACACAAAACTGCTGATGCTGCTTTGAAAAGCTTGAAAAACTATAAAAAGATACTTACATCATTAATAGACTTTGTCTCAGCATGCTGCTCTTCTCCATTTTGATAATACTTAGATCCTACAATCTTCATAGCAAATCCAAGATCACACAGGGAACATGACAGATCAGCATTTACCAAAATGTTCCTTGTGTTTAAATCTCTGTGGCTCACACAGGGTTTTTCTTTGTCTGAAAGTTCAAGATAAGAGAATCATGTATTTAGAAAGAGTCAAAGTAAAATTTTAAATAAAGAATGAAAAAGAACACACAACATACCTCCTTTGCGCATGTCAGTGTGAAGATGTGCGAGACCTTTAGCAATAGAAAGGGCCATACGGCAAAATGTTGGCCAGTCAACAGTATTTGTACGCAAGTAGTCTTGCAAGCAGCCATTGGGAGAGTGTGACAAAACCAATAAATACTCAGGGCTTCCATCCATACTAGGCCTCTCATCGCATCCTGTAATAAATTTTTATGATGGATGAAGAAAGAATTGCATCATTGCTAAATCCAATGTTGGAGAATAATGAATCTTACCATAGTACTTAAGGAGAGACTGGCACTCAGACATGAATGGTAAGCAATAAATATCTCTCTCATTCAAGAAGTAAGTCCGATAATGAGGGGGGAAGACTTTCACTGCCACTTCATGTTCACCGACTGTTGCTCGCCACACACAGCCATACCTTCCCTGGCCTAGGAACAAACAATGGGTATTCCATTAAGTATTCTTTGATAATTAATTATAAACAACCTGACAAAAGTACATACCTAAAATGTTCAAGAATTTAATTTTGTCTCCAGTGTAGCAACCTAATATTTGACCATATCCTTGTCCAGGCCCATGTCCATTCTCCATCAGACGTACTGAATCTGGCTCAGGTTTCTGCGACCTTCGCATTCCAAAGCCTTGCCAGAAACAGTAGAGTGCGACAAGAAGTAATGATCCAACACAGACTGTAACCAACACACTCATTCCAACCACCAGGGTAGCTCTTCCAGACTCATGGGCTGCTTTAAGTGGGGAGTCTTCCAGTTCTTCAACTTCATTGTCATCTTCTTCTTCAAGGAAAGTGTCAGTGATATTTGCATTGCATAGGTCTCCAATACAGCAACAGAAACGCATTTTCTGGTTCTTATGGCGGCGTCTTCTCAAGGGCACACAGGCAGTGCGAGCACAGTCTTGCTTGCCTGAGCTTTCCCAACAACCTGAAAAACACCAAGTTGGAATCACATTTTCACAATAAATAATAAAGTAAGAACAAAACAAACAAGTGATAAAAAGCCAACCTTGTTTAATAACTTTGGTTTCATTGGTGATTGGATCATCCATAATGGCTGTGTAACAAGATGTTGGACACCTTATGTGCTGCTGATCAGAGGATCCCTACATTTGGACAAAAATAAATTGTTGAAGGAGCATAGTTACTTTAGAGAGAAAAAAAAATGCGAGATGTTTGGTCAAACATTAAGTTGCGATCCTACCTCCACTTCTTCTTTGCCCCCATCCTTTGAGATATCAGTAATGGATTCGCCGTTGGTGACAGGGCTCTTTTCATAGAATGCACAGAGATGCTGCTCCTGTTTCGGTTCATTTGCTGTGTGAAATCCTGAAAAACAAATTCAAACATAATGTGGTTGATAAAAGAAAAAGTACAGACTTCAAGGTCAATAAGTGGCAGCTGCAGTGAATGTGAAACTGCCTACGATGCAGAACAAGGGGGAAATAAAACAAAGTGTACTTGTGATAAAAAATCGGTGACCTTGCAAAATGTGCAAAGAGGACTTCTCAGCCCATAAGCATGAACGTTATGCACTGATAGGTTTCTTAAGTAGTTACTTCAATAAGTTAAAGATACACATCAATAAAGAAAATAAAGACAACTTACCTTCTGCTAGGAAAATGATCATGAGCAAAAATGATAGGATTCTCAACAAACCCATGATTTTTGACAAATCTTTTCTTGCTAGTCCGAAAGTTCAAGGCGTCAGCATATTACCAAATCGGGTGCCTACTACCATCATGAACTGTGCCTCCCATCCAGTTTGACAGTTTGGAGGACAATCCTAACCTGCAGATACAAAACAGGATACACACTTGAATTAATAAATTATATGCACCGATACTGAATTCACTAGTTTTTTTTAGAGCTTTCAGGGGTGAAGAACCCAAGTTTAAACCTTGCTAATCAAAGTATAATCTAATAAACAAGAAAAGACGCACGCACTTCACTGAGCACCATAATAAATGCATAGCACAGCAGACGAAACACAACATTCTATTCATAGTAAGGACCAGGCACGAAAATGGGCTATCAAAACTTGGGTACCCAAACAAAGATTAATCCTCGAGGTTATTTGTTAACTCTGACAAAAACACCGAAACATTTATGTCTACGAAAAACCGTATAAAAGAGTGTGGAAATAGGCTCTGCACAGAAAGGCTTAATACTTGGACCCAGGAAACATGTTTTGCACCTACCTTTCTCGTAATACCGAAGTTCTAATGAGGCTTCACCACGATACGCAACGCAGATAAAGTTTTTTTCCAGCCATTTCGCGCAAAAAACAAGGAGTCTGACGTGTTTTTCCAAAGAAAAGCTCTACTCGGCTTGCTGGAGGGTGGGGTGCGGCGGTGCGGGCGGGAGAGCGACGCAAAGCAAAGGCCCCAAAGGGGTGCGAAGGGACAAGGGACAAGGGGGGGGGGGGGGGGGGCGAGGGAGCGCCAGACAGCAGACAGTCTCGCCGGTCACGTGACGTCTGGGTACCCCTCCCCCTCCCTCCTGTCTCGGCGCCCCCTTGCCCCTTCCCTTTGGCCCTTGTACCCGGTCTCTCTCCATCTCCCTCCCTCCCTCTCTCTCTGCACAAGCAGCACGCACCGCCGGTGTGGGGTGTGGGACGGTGTAGGACAGTGTACTTCGCCGGAATCCAACGCTGTTTCTGTTTCTGCAACGTCGCTTGCCACCAAGCAGTTTCTAACGCCAGTGCACGGCGAGGCTTCGTTTCGTTACAGGTGCGTGCAATTCACGTTGCGTCAGGACCAGATGCAAGGAAGACCCTCAATGGAAGCTTCGGCGTCCAAGGAAAATCAAGCAACGCCTCTTACAATTAAAATTATTTGACCCAATTAATGGAAACAACGCCGGAATCCACGGACCAAGTGTGACAGCAACGCTAATATACCAATACCATTAGAACCAAGAAATCTGATGACTTGTCAATGTGATAAGGAGGAGGAGGAAGTAGATAAAAAATTAAGACAGATTCTTTTGATTTTTTTTTGTTTCATTTAATACCACAAAAAAAAAGATGAAATAATCCACATTTTCCAGCCAAGCTGCCTCTTTGCTTAAGGGAACTTACCCCTACAACGCTTCCTGAACCAGATCTGATGTAAGTAATGGCAAATGTTGTCATGCAACAATGCAAAAACACTCCATACCAGATGCAGTTCATAATCATTACACTAACACTATGATTAATAATTAATATCATAAAACCCCAATAGAATAACCATTTCACCTTGATTCTTAAAATTACCCAATCAAACATGATAAGATGAATGCAATTGATTAACATTCAGAAAAGCAACATAGTTGATGTAAAGTTTCAGACACTGATAAAACAAATTTAAAAAAACAAATCAAGATTACACATCCTGGACAATTTGTGTCCTTTCCAGTAGGAGTGCAATTGTGATCAAATCCAACCATGATATTCAAAAACAGAAGTTGGATTTCTTTTAACACTTCCAAAACAAAGGTAATGTTTTAAAAAACATGAAAGTGTTGACCATCACTTTACCCCAACAAATACAATCCACAAACCAACCAAAATGGACATTAGGCAATTCAATAACACAAAAGAAAAATGGACTGTCAAAGTCATAATTATGAAATTCATATGTAATACCCTGCATTGAAATAGGATGATACATCATTAAGAAAAATTCATTTCATGGCCAGTCTTGAATTAAGTACATACAAAATTACCTAAGTACAAGAATGAACTAGTTGCAGCTTTTCTTGCAAGATACAAGAAAAACCAAATTTTGATGGAATACAGCCCATTGACATAAAAGCTACTCCAGAAAACTTTTTTAGTCAGAAAAATTGAATGAAATGGTCAACAAATGAATGTCATTTAACAAGCTATGTAATAATTGATACATGTGAAACCCCATGTTCATATTATTTGTAGAACTACATTACTTCACACCCAAGTATAATAGAAATAAAAATTAAAAAAAATTGGCAATTAAAAGTTTGTGACAAGAAGTCACTTTTAGGTCCCAAGAGTTGGAATAAAAATTCAAACCAGACAAAAATGCTGGTATGAAGTTGAAAAATCATTTTTAAACTAAAATATATTCAGGCTTCTTTTTTTTTCTTTTCAGTTTTTGATCAGTTGTCAAGTCTTATCTGGGACACCAGAGCGAAAAGGTGAGCTAATCCATAGGACCAACTTGGATGAATTCAATGAACAGGGGCGAGGTGCCAGTCATGTCCGAGGAGTCTACGACCGAGGCGCGGCGACACATGATGGGCGGGGACATGTACGGAGACATGTCGGACATGTCGGACATGTCGTGGTCGCGGTCCTCGGAGCCCTTGGAGTCCAGGGACGTGCGGGACAGAGACAGGGACAGGTCCGGGAGGGCGCCGGCCAGCGACAGGCGGCGAGCCACCTCGGCGATGGGGGCGGCGCCCCCCAGGTCCAAGCCCATGCACAGGTTGGCCGGGGTGTTGCCCTCCACGAAGTGCTCGGGGGACATCGGCAGGCGGTCTTTCAACAACATCCTGAAAATAAAAGGAGACAGTACCACGTTAGTTTGCTTTCCCGTACAACACGGCGGGCAGTAGAACAGCTCCAGGAAGTTCGACAACTCACCATGCTGCGTGTGAGGACACGGTGTGCACCTTGGGCACGGGAAAACCATTGAAGGGACTCGCGACAGGCAAAGAGTAGGCACCCAAGTTTTGATAGATGATCCAGCTGCCCAAGTCCATAAGAGGAAGCAGCACATTCTCTTGAACCTTATCAATGCCGTCGCAAGTTGGTCCCCACACAGAGGAAGGAATCAGTTTGCCTTTGGGTGTCTGAAATACACAACCGAAACGTTAGTCAACCACAAGAGAGACTCGAAAATTGCATGTTTATTGGATACGTCAGGTGAACCTACCTCGAGAGGCACACCATGGAAGACAGCATCCTCATACAGCTTGGCATTGAATGAGCCGTACACACCGTCATTGATGTAATACATGACACTGGTGATGTCGCCCTCTTTGGAACGGATCTCTCGTTTGGAATGAATGTTTGTGGCCAGAGTAAAGGCGGAACAGACAAAGTATCTGCCAGGCTCAGCAATTACTTGGATCTCAGGAGATGCGAAAAGCTCGTCTAAAGATTTGTTGATGACATCTGCACACTGCAAAGGATCAATGGCTGTATGTTAGAAACACTTAATTTGACAGAATATTTTAGACTAATATGTTTAAATAATAAATACCTCAGAAAAGTTGGTATTGTTGTCTCCAGGGAAGCCACCACCAATGTCCAGAAGGGTCATATTGAAGCCCAGGCCAGTGCCGAAATCGAAGAGATCCCTAGCAAGAGAGATGGCTCTGCGGAAAGCAGCAGGCTCGCGGCATCCAGAACCTACATGGAAGCTCACACCAACAACATTCAATCCAAGATCACGAGCAAGGGTCAATAGGTTGGGACCCTCAGTGACAGGATCACATCCGTATTTGATGCCAAGCTGAGAACATGAGGATGAAGCATCGCAGCGCATGCGCAACACCAAACTGAAATAGAAAATAATTCAGTCAATAAGGGATTTATGACAACAACTTGCCGGATCCATCAAAACCTTCAACAATGGCTTTAACTTACTTGCAGGTTGGGTGGAGGCTCTTCATTTTGTGCAGCTCAGTGACATTGTCATAAGTTGTAAGGTTGACTCCCAAGGCAGCAGCATGGCGAATATGAGAAGCCGGTTTACAGGGATGAGCGAAGATGATACGGTTGGGGTCTACTTCAAGGTCCAAAACTTTGTTGATTTCACCCTAATGAACAAAACAAATAGAATCACGAGATTAGGAAAGAGCAAACTATGGTAGAGAATTAATGCATTGGGACAAAAAAATATTGAATGATGTTGCTTACCTTGGATGCACAATCAAAGCCGGTTCCAAGTGCAGCAAGAATTTCAAGAACAACTGTGCTGTCATTGCATTTCACAGCATAATGGGGCTGAACACGGGGAAGCAGAAGTTTCCACTGCTTGTACTTAAAAATAATTTCATCGGCATCACAGATGTAAAATGCCTCTTCTTGGATTCCTGACTGACAAATTGCCTGGAGGACTGAGGATGGGCTAGTCTCTCCGTCCAGGACATGAATGCGTTCATCAAGATTGGTGAGCTTCATCTTGATTGGTTTTAATGTAAAGATAAAATAGAAGAAAAAATACTACTGGGGTTTATAATATAAAATAGTCAATCACAGGATAATAGTCCTGTTGGAAGCGTTCTAGGTTGACTCGTTCAACTAAGCAAACTGTAAAGAGAGAGGACAAAATTCAATAACAAATTCACAAAGATATGAAAGAACCACAGTATTAACATTAAAACTTACGAGGCAGCCTATGTTCGGTCGGGGTCAGCGTTAGACTGAATGGTACTAGTAAGCAGGTTAAGGGGGCTAGCACACAGATTCAATTGACAGCCAAGGCGGCTCGGCGTTGAGGGCAAGGTGCCACTTGTTCTGGAATTGGGAAAGTGCACTTGCTGGGCCTTGAACCAGCCGACCCGAGTTCCCGCTACCCTGCAACACCAAACAAAACAAATGGTCAGCCTTGACAAGTCATAGTATCATGTTTACAGGTCTCAGCTAACTGTATAGAGGTTTTCTTTTCATGGCATCTTTACTAGTATATACATTAAATAAGACTAAATGAACTTGATAAAAATGTCACAGAAGTTGACAAACTCAAGATTGTCTTCCAAAGAACACAAACAAAATAAATAATCACAGAAAATGCAACAGCAGAAACACACATAGCATTTGTCAATTTTCTCACATGAGACATTTTGAATTGGTTTCAACCTGACTATGACCATAGCTTAAGGACGCACAGAGTCACAATATTCCAAGGACAAACACGACGAAACACTTACTCTCTCCATAGAATACTTTACCTTTCGACTTTCAGTTTCGTCTTTTAGACGGTAGGTGCAATCACAGCACCCGGCCTCACAAGGACCCAATTGAACACCTCCAAAATTAAAGTTAGGACTGCACATTCCCAATCAGACCCAGCCAGCAGAGCATCGCACACCACAGGTGCTAATAGTCACTAGAAACAGGTACTGAACAAATGCGTTCCACTGTACTGAAGTGACCAAGTCACACACTTCCACCCGCACTGCTTTCCAGTTGTCACTGCACGTACCACAACTTCTATTCTCACACTCCTTCAATCCTAAACTCAGGCCGGCTGGCTCCCTGTATGACTACAGGCGGCACCGTCTTGCTAGGATCACGACAGATCGGACTAATCTGAGCAAGCCACAGTCATGCAGTTTTATACGTTATCTGGTACTGTCTCAGGAGTGACGTACAGACAAGAGATAAATGTGGCCAATGGCATGGGTGATGAACCGTGTTATCAGTGACCAGACACAGCTGGCAACAAGGCACAACTTCTACAAGTGCAATTTTTTTTTTCCCCCCTCTCTTGGGATTAAACTTGAGATAGCCAGCAGAGGCAACCAATAGAAAGAACAATAAGAAAAGAGGGCAACAGTGCCCACTTTTTAGAAGGGAGGGAGACAAAAACTTCAGAAAAGGTACAAGTGCCACACAGCAGTGTTCACCAGACAAGAGGGGGCTGGTAGGGCCTGTGGTAACAAGGCAGTATAAAGGTCACAATCTGACTGGAACTCAGAGCAGAGATCACAATCTTATTTCAATGCTATTGCGCGGGAGGCTTTTACAGCTACCCAAAGCAAACGTGTGAGGGGAGTAAATTTCACTTTCCAATTTCAGTGTCTTCAAAGAAAAAAAATTATGAGAACAAACAAAACATGAAATTCTAGTATCATTACAGGTCCTATGTTGCACAATAGGCCGTGAGGCTTGGACTGCGTGACCATCCCGGGGGACGCGGGTCTAGAGCAAAAGGCACCAGTTTGGAGAGACGTGGAACACAAGGTGAAACGTCACATTTGGTTCAAACCAAACCGGACTCATCTGGTTGGTCACGGAAATTTCTGTCCCCACATAACCTTAATCATGACCCTTGACTCAAGGACAGATTAACACCGCGGCGGCACTGCGAGGTGGCCGTGGAAGGGCGCAAAACAACCAAACCTACTTACATTTTGGGAAAGAGTCATGGGACATTTCGTCCGGCAGCGAGCTGAAACCCTGGCCAGCGAAATGCTGAAGGTTAAGCGAACCCGATTGGCGTCCGCGCTCCGCGTCGCGTTTCGTCCCGATTTGCTCACCTGGACGAAGTAAAGCCACCCAGAGGGCTGGCTTTGGTTTGATGGCGGAATGGTGGAGGCCTTTTTTTACTCGACCGGTGAAAATTCAGGGTGATTTCTTGATATTTTGCCTGATCCGGCGAAGCACCACACACTCACTCAGCGCCCATTTTTTCGAGTGGGCTGAGTGGAGGGTGGGGCGGGGTGAGGCGGGGGGAGGGGGGAGGCTGAGACGGCCAGGCACTACTTTCGCTACGGCCGTATCCTTGCGCCGGCGGTTGAGGATCGATATAGTTACTTCCTGGTTCCCGCGAAGGAACTACATGCCAGCGACGCGGCCGCAAGGACGACTCCAGCCGGTGGCCGCGACGCAACGCGCGCTCGCTCCAGCGCTGTCAACGCCCGCCGCTCCAGGAATGGTGCCGATTGCGCGGCACTACTTTGGGCGCGGGGGTTTGGGCGCCAGGGGCGGGGAAGGGAAGCGGGCAGAAGGGCCGCGAAGGTTTTTCCCCGCGCGCATGGTAACCAGCACCCTCAATCAAGTCACACATTTCTCGCGCCAAGGGAAGAGGAATGAAATTTTTCGCGACCAGGCGGGCAGCCGAACCCGAGGGACACTCGACAAATTCCGGAAGCGAAGACGCTCCGAAGGTTGCGGCAGACTTGGATGCGGAAGCGATCCCGCCTCTGTCGCCGCGCTACTTCCGGTTTCCGGTCTCGGTACCCGTAGGTACCCGTTGCCGCGGATGACGTCACGCCGTTTTCCCGGAAGACGCGGCTGACGTCACACTGCAGGCTGCGCTGCAAAAAATAGAGCTGTGGGGCTGCAATTGCTAGCCCCACCTTCCCGCGCAGATAACCGCTAGTGCCAGCAGACTGATTCCGAGAGTCGTTTTCGTCGCTCTGTCTCTCTCGCACTTATACGGGACGCCCCGTGAGTACGCGAGAGACAGAGCGACGAAAACGACTCTCGGAACGGGTCCGCTGATGCAAGGTTCGGCGGTTTGTTTACGGGTTCGCGGGCGGAGCGTGCATGTTTACGCGGTTCACGCTGCAGCGCGCCTCTCCAGATTGTTTACCTCCGCGGCTGCGTCTGGAAAGAACAACAGCGTCGCTCTGTCTCTCTCGCACCCATGGGGCGTCCCGTGCAGGTGCGAGAGAGACAGAGCGACGAAAAACGACTCTCAGTCAGCAGTGGCTCGGACGCACTCGCCGTTTTGCGTCACGGACGCAACCCCGTGACGTCATCTGCAGCGTGAAGAAGAGAGAAGCCCTGTCAGTGCGAGGGAGGGAGAGATAGGGTGTGTCCGGCGAGGTTCACTCACGACGAGGTGTCCAATGTCACATCCTTTGGACGGCGAGAGAGCTTGGAGAGAGCGGATCGGAGTGAATCCTACACTAGATTTGAAAGTTTAATTTTTCGAAATGCTCTTTGCGCTTGACTAGTACACTGCATGCCTCACGGGAAGTGCTTTGCCCGGATAGTCCGAAGCTCTGACGCCAGCCTGCCCTGCCGCCGCCAACCCTTCGAGGCGGCCCCTGGCTGTCTAGCGGCGAGACCCGAGGCGAGACCGCACCGCTCTAGGCCAAGGCAGGCCAAGGCAGGCCAAGGTTGCCCTCGACCACAAGGGGGAAGGGCAAGGCCAGCAGGCCGATCGCTCCGTCTCTCTCGCACTGGTGGGGAAGTCCCTGCAGGTGCGAGAGAGACAGACTGTGCCAGGCCCGGCCAGGCCGTGAAGCCGCTTAGGCTTGGTGAAGGGGAGGAACCGACCCGGCCCACTGTCGAGCGAGTCCGAAGCGTCGTTCGTTTCGTCGCTCCTGTCTCTGTCGCACTCACGAGGCTCTCCGGGAGGGTGCGAGAGAGACGGAGCGGCGAACCGTTTCCTCTGAATCACCCGAACTGACGCAAGGCAACCCCCTCGTGACGTCACGCGAGGCCATAGTGCGTATGCTAATCTGGTTGACACTCGTTCGCGGGCATACGGCGTAGTCCGCCCGGCGGGGTTGTAAACAAAAACAAAAAGGACGTTGAAACGACGCCACCGTAAAAGGCACGCACTGCCTCATTTCGGGATTCTTATGATTGGGTCTGCCAATCAGCTCGGCAGGTGTGTGTGTGTGTGTGTGTAGGAGAGAGAGAGACAAAGAGAGAGAAGGAGAAGGAGAGAGATAGGGACTGCATGTGCGGCCTTGGAGAGGGCGACGCTGAGGGCGTGTCCAAGGTTTCTCGGAAAGGCCCTTGTTGTTGTTGTTGTTGTTGTTGTTGTTGTTGTTGATTGCGATGCAGGCAGCCTCGGTGATCCCGGGGCGTCCGCCCATCCGTCCGGGGCGTCCAGGGGTGGTTGGGGCGGGTGCTGACACCGCGGGCCCAGATCGCCCTTGCAGAGTCCTTTCCGTCGCTCTGTCTCTCTCGCACCCATGGGGCGTCCCGTGAGGGTGCGAGAGAGACGGAGACGGACTCTCGGACTCGGTGTGCTGCTCGGGCCGAGCGCGGCGTTGCCGGTCGTTGCCGGTGCACCTCCCCCTGCAGTCCGATTCCGAATGGCGGCGTCTCTCTCGCACCGCGGCTCGCCGCAACCAGTGCGAGAGAGACAGAGAGCACCGGCCGAAAGCAGCAAAGCAGCCCGCCAGCGGCCGTTCGTGCCTTGTGACCCGGAGGTCCAGGGGGCTCTGCCAGCTTTGCGGTGGCGGGGCCGCGGGGCCGCGGGGCCGAGGGGCGCGCGGGGTGACGGGGCTGCGAACCGGGGGGCAGCCGAGCCATTCGGAACAGCGCTGTCTCCCTCGCACCCGTAGGGAGCGCCCCATGAGTGCGACAGAGACAGGGCGACGGAACGACGCTTCCGAATCGGTCGGCAGCATATCAAGCGTAAACAGCACAAGGGCAGGGGGAGGGGGAGGGGAGATGTCACGCCGTGTCACGCCACGACCAGCGAAAGGGAACCAGGAATCAGCAGGGCGCCTTGTGCGTCGCGACCGCCATGACCGCCATGACCGCCATGACCGCCATGACCCTGGTGTTCGTGGTCGACGTGATGGACGTAGTCCTAGAGCGGTCACGGCCCGCCCGCCCAGTACACAGTGGGCCAGAGGACCGGTGGAGGCGACCAAAACTCTAGACGCGTTTTGAGCTCCAGAGTCGCTAAATCGGACTCGAACCGAACGTGTGACCCCACCCGACCCCACCAATGGATTCCTCGTTCGGAGAGCAATCCATTGGTGGGGTCACACGCTCGGTTCGAGTCCTGTTCAGCGACTCGGGAGTTCAAATCGCGTCTGGAGTTTTGGCCGCCCCCACCGGTCGTCTGGCCCACTGCCCGGCAGGCAGGCAGCGCGCCGCGCGCGCGTGTCGTCCGGTTGCCTACCGCCGCGGGGCTTGGACAGCCAACACCACGACGAAGGCCGCCGAGGCAACGCGGAGCATGTCGCCGTGCCCGCTGTATGCCGAACAGTGCCGTCGTCGCTCTGTCTCTCTCTGTCTCTCTCGGCCCCACGGGCCGCCCCACGAGTGCGAGAGAGACAGAGACAGCGACCCGTTGGCCGGTCGCACAACGACGCCAATCTCGTCAATTAGGTCGGGGCGTGGAAAAAGCAGGCGCTTATTCTTTTGCGCGGTTGCACCATGTGAGCGTGTGTTGTGTGTGTGTGTGTGTGCGTGTGTGTGCGTGTGTGTGTGTGTGTGTGTAAGTGTGTGTGTGTGTCTCTGTCTGTGTGTATCTGTGTGTGTGTGTGCGCGCGCAGAGAGTTGGTGTGTGAGTGCAAGAGGCACGCGAATGCGCACCGAGACTCGGTGTTCCCGCAAACAGCCGTTATCCCCCGTCATCGTCGTTGACTCCGCTTTGAGACCATCCTCTCTAAACCGCGCGGCATTACTTCTGGAAACAAAGAAAGAAGTCTCAGCTATCTCTCTCTCTTTATATAATTGTTGGCGCAGGAAGATAATGCCTGCCACTAGCGGCAAAATGGCGGTCCTTTTGCGCATCTCGGCGGCCAAAACCTGCGCAGGGGGAAACTGGCAGCGAAAATCCCCCCCCTCTCTCTCTCTCTTTCTCTCTTCGGCTGGACTCATTGTTCAAGACGGCCACTTGTTCCCCAATGACCCGGCCAATGACATTGTGCCACCGTCACAGCAGCAGTTCGGCAGAGGCGTGACTCAAATTGAGCACTCTCTTCTCTTCCTTGGCTACTCGCAGTGTCCGTTGTGTCTGCGGCTGTGTTGAAGGCTGATGGTGATGATGATGGTGATGTCACGCTACGATGGTGATGTCACTCTGAAGGTGATAATAATGGTGGTGATGGCGACGATGGTGGTGCTGAAGGTGATGGTGATGATGGTGATGTCACACTGATGGCTATGATGATGGTGATGGTGATGTCACGGTGATGGTGATGTTAGTGGCGTTGTTGATGGCGATTTCACTGTCGCCGCGCCGCGTCCTCTTGACCTGATCGGGCTAATTGACAAGATATCGCTTCGACTTGCGCAGAATCATTCACGGAAAAGGTCTGCAAGGCGGAATGTCACGCGTCGCTATTTGAGAGCCTGACGGGGCAGGGTGGGGCGGGGCGGCGGGGCGGGGCAGCCGACACACACCAGTCTCCGCCGGTTGTGGCGGCGGCGACTTCCTTCGTGAGCGATAGGTGGACGAGCGGCCCCGCCGCGCCCCGCCCGCGTCCTTAGTCCTTGCCCATCCCCTTAATGGAGAGTCCTTCCTCCACGTGGCAATCCCGCCTGTCTCGTCGGGGACACCACCGTGACGAGGCTGAAAAATGGACTCCACTACACTGCAGGCAGTCCGTTTGCGAAGAATCTGCTTCCCGAAAGTTCCTCGCATCCCTCCAGAATTTGAAAGACATCGAACCCTAATTTCTCGAAGTGTCGACACGTCTCAGACGGCGCCGCTACCCCTCGCTCGCATCGCCACCCCTGTGGGGCACGGGGTAGCGCCGCGGTGAGACGCCGCCCGGGCGTCTTGGCCCGTCAGCCCGTCTCCGGGCGAGGGGGACGTGGCAGCTCGTCCGGTGCGGATACCCCGCGCACAGTGGATTGGCCAGAAGACCGGCGCAGGCGGCCGAAACTCGGGACGCGTTTTGAGCTCCAGAGTCGCTAAATGGCACTCGAACCGAACCTGTGAACCCATTGGTGGGGTCACACGTTTTGTTCGAGTCCGGCAGCGATTCTCGACAGGGACTCCCCTCGAGCGGCACCACGCAGGAAAACCGTGCCTTCCACTCGTGGCCAAAAACAAAAACGGAAACCGACTCGTCAGCTTGATTCCTTTTCGAAACTCCCTCACGACTTGAACTAACTTGGGGAAAACGCATCAGCGGTGACGTCATCTCGTCGTCATTTTTCGCAGAAACGCAGGAAAAAGTCAAGACATCTTGTCACTGATTGGTTGGGACACGACGGGTGGGGGCGTTGGTGGACGTTGCACCAAAAAATAATTGATTGGTTTGAGCTGTTGTTGTTGTTGTTGTTGTTGTTGTTGTTGTTTTTCGACTGCAAGTCGACGCTGTCCGCGGCCGGTTCTCGCCAGTTCGGGGAGACGGAGCGAAGCGCGCCCCATACCGGTGCATCGCGAAGCCACGCCAAAAATGCAATCCCCCTAATTACTTGCAAAGTTCTAGACCAATGACGCAACCGGGCGGGGAGATAGGGCCAGTCCGTCGGTCGGCGCGCGTACTACTACGCGATTCAAGTCAATTGCGACTCCTCCGCGCACGCGCATGGGGACGCCCGCTTGACTCGCGCGGGAAAGACGAAGGGTCATTCACGGCCGCGAGAAAATAATAAAACGTATCGGAGTTTTTTCTCTCGACGTTTCCGAGCAGTGTGATTCGAAGGAGGCGCGTCGCGGGAGATTGTAAAAAATGTCGTGATCGGTTGGCAACAGTGCGGCCGTTCGGCGGGCACTTTCTCGGCGGCCTGACTCGCCACTGTACCGACGGTGCATCAGCAGGAAATGTACAGGGACCGCAAGCAAACAGCAGAGAAAGTGCGAGAAGGCGGCGGCCGCCATCTTGGAACTAATAAAAAGCTTTCCGCGAACAAACAGGAGGCAGGCATATGGGAAGGTGGGCGGCTATGTCGTTAGGTAGGTAGGTAGGTGTATGCGGTTAGAGGGTAGGTAGGGTAGATATTTCAAAACAAAAATTAAAATACAATCCGTAATTTTTTTCAATTTATGAACAAAACAGACATTTAAAGCACAAGGCTCTAAACGCAGTTGATAAAGTTTAAAGTGATCTTCTTTAAAATCGAGCGCCTCAACTCCCGAGATTTTAATCTGAAAGCCTGCGCTACGACTGCATCGGGAGAAAAATTGTGGCCACCCTAGTTCATGTGTTAGTTGTTGTCTCCAAACCACGTGACTCTTCAGTGTTCGGCGCGCGGCCTCGGTGGCACGGCGTGGCACTGCACGGCGTGGCACTGCACGGCGTGGCACTGCACGGCGTGGCACTGCACGGCGTGGCACTGGACGGCGTGGCACGGCACGGCACGGCGCGGCCAGGGCTCCTTCAACCTCGCCTTCATCTAGACGGCCGACTTCAGCTGCTTCGCTATTCACTGCCATGATAACCTTGCCCGAAGCGCACGCCGCCGAGACCCGCACACACACTGTGTGACACACAGATAAGCCTTCAAATTGGCGCCCGGCAAGGCAAGGCAGAGCTCATCCTGCCGCCTAATCGTCCGCCAGTGGAAATTTAGCAATCTAACGCGGCTATCTCTGGGATCCAGTTCAGCCCAGATTCCGAGCGGGCCCGGGCAGTGACGAGTTCGAGTCCCGAGACTGCAGTCACGGCGAGCCCCTTGCGAGGTAGGCAACCGCGCGGCATGCGTGCACGGCGGGCTGGCCTACCCCGAGTCTGGCAGGCGCTAGCCTGGCGTGGAATATGTCATACTGCTCATGCCTTCGGAGCTCAGTGCAACAGTCTACGCAGCATCTGCTTTGCAACTGCCAAGAAAACGAAAGCATTGTAGAGTTATTTCGTATTACGAAGAATTTTGACTCATAATTCGAAGCATTTCCTCGTAGATTTGACACTGCCCTCATTTTCTTCGTATTACGAAACGATACTTCGTAGAATACTTTATGTGAGACAAGTTTTCATCGCATATTTTTAACATTTAGAGCAAAGTCTCACGAAAAAATTCAAATTTTGAATAAAACACTTTAAAAAAAGTTTTTTGGAATGTCCTTGGAATTGCTCGCGGGAAGAGCGTCTTCCTGGATTTTGGAACCTGCCAACTGACCCGGAGGCAGGAGACGATCCTTTTTCAACAATTTTCTTATTCTAAAAAGAAAATAAGCGAACTTTTTTAAATTGTAACTTGTTTTCTGTTGTGGACAGCTGGTGCTCTCACGGCCTGGTGCTGGTGGAGCGTGGCGGGGCGTGCGGTCTGGACTGCTGCGCGTGGCTTGGGGAACGGGAGAGAGAGAGAGAGAGAGAGAGAGAGAGAGAGAGAGAGAGAGAGAGAGAGAGAGAGAGAGAGAGAGAGAGAGAGAGAGAGAGAGAGCGCTCTGTGGGGTCAAGCGCCACGCGCCGCCACGCCAGCGAAGATAGCCGCCGCCACACTCGATGGCGCGCTCACGATATCGCAGCCGGCCAGTCTGACTCCGCAGTGTGGCCGTCTCTCTCGCACTCACGGGGCACCCCGCACAGGTGCGAGAGAGACAGCGAAGACGTCCCGAGCTGCGATCGCGGCCCAAGGCGCCACCGATGACGTGCCAGGTCGCCGTGTCGTCGTGCCATGGTCGTGGCGCACTTGGCTATTTCTCATACTTTGGACGCGGAAAGCCGGGTGGGCTTTCCCAATGCATCATCGCCATCGGAAAACAAACCGAAAAACAAAACGACACAGAGCAGCCGTCCCACAGTGGGCCAGAAGACCGGTGGAGGCGGTCAAAACTCTAGACGCTTTTTGAACACCAGAGTCGCTAATAGGACTCGAACCGAACGTGTGACTCCACCAATGGATTGCTCATTCGAACAGCAATCCACTGGTGGGGTCACACGTTCGGTTCCAGGCTTGCGTTTAGCTACTCTGGAGCTCGAAATGGCGTCTACAGTTTCGGCCGCCTCCGCCGGTCTTCTGGCCCACTGTGCGGCCATGGCTCGCGGTGCGCCGCGAACACGTTCGACAGCGGTCGGGCAGCGCGGCCGAAACCAACTGTCGCGTGGCCGGCGTGTCAACACTGCGCACTCGCGCGTTTTGCTGATGTTGTTGCTGCTGCTGTTTCAGAGCGCAGCCACCTTGCAGAGCCGCAGCCACGTGCGGTAGTGCAGCGACTGGGGCCGCAGCACTGTTAAGGCGCTTGCAGTACATACCTTAAAAAGAAAAAAAATATTTAAAAAGTTGCAAAAAATATTGAAAAAAAAGAGAAAAAAGTGAAAAATCCAAGACAGGAAATGGATAGTGTGCCCCGAGCGCCTCTTTTTTCTTTCAGGAACTCCGTTTATCAGCGATGATTGAGACAAGGCATGGGGCGTTGCCCGCTGCAAGTATCTCGCACACAAAGACGCTGCTCTCCTTCGATACATTTTTTTCGGGTGGAGGCCGCACTGTTAGCACTAAGTAATTACTTCACACTTTGAACACAGAGTCCA